>NW_002987829.1:213576-301635 GCF_000006295.1 Pediculus humanus corporis
TTAAATAAAAATTAAAATGGGGGCAACCTGTTTGTTTTTAAATTAAAAATTTTGGGGGTAAAAAAAAAAAAAAAAAAAAAAAAAAAGGGAAAAATAGTGGAGTTTTCTAGAAACAAACAAAACAAACGAAAAAGAAAGAAAAGTTATTAATCTTTTTTCTTTCTTTCTCACTTTTTAAACTCTCTCTCTCTCTCTCTGTCGAAAAAAAAAGGAAAGGAAAAAAGTTAAAAAAAGGAATATTTTTCGGCCATTTGCCAGACGACGACGGTTTTGCCAAAGTCATTCAAGTCGTAAATTATTCTGCATTTTTTTTTTACACCGCCTGCTCTTAATGTGTGTGCGTGCGTGCGTGCGTGTGTGTGTATATATATATACGTACGATTGTCTCTCTCTCTCTCTCTCTATCTATCCTCCTTTTTTTCCTCCTCTTGTTTTTTCATAGAGTAAAAAAAGCAATAAAATAAAATAAAAAGATGTATACCATAACGAAACCGTTAATTATGTCACTTTTTTTCTCTCTCTCTCTCTTTCTGTCTCTCTCTCTAAACAAATTATCAAAATGATTGATTATTAAAGCCGACGAAATTTTATTTATTTTTACGGTTTTTTATTTTTTATTTTTTGTTTTGTTTTGTTTAAATAAAAACGACTGTTCAAAAAAAAAAAAATAAAAAAATAATTAGTTATAAAAAAAAAATTTTTTTTTTTTTTTTTTTTTTCGTTAATCAAAACGTTTGTTTTAACTCGCGCGAATTTATTAAAACAAAACAAAATAATTCTTTCTAGAAAATTCTATGAGTTGTACGGATTTGTTTGTTTGTTTGTTTGTTTCTTTCATTTTTTTTTTTATTAACGAAAAATTCATTCAAACGTTTCGATCCCATATTTCATAGACTATTTCACTCCTTCGCATTTAACCCTCGTCATCATCATCATCATCATCATCATCATTATTATTATCGTCATCGTGGTCGGTATTTTAAATTTAATTTTATATCAATCAAATCTAATAAAATAAGTTATAAAAAAAAAAAACCTTTTAAAAAAAAGAAGGAAAAATGTTACAAAATATCAGTATTATTATTATTATTATTTATTAGTATTATTATTATTATTGGGATTATTATTATTATTATTATTAATATTTTTGAAAACCTAAAAACCAAAACTATATATATATATTATTAAAATTTTATTAATAACTCTAGCACGGGTTCAACGTTCCAAATGCCATTTTTAATTTGAAAACCTCCTGTTGTTTTATTGGCATTTTCATATTATTAACAACAACAACAACAACAAGGTACGAAAGCCGTCTAAAAAAAAAACTTTACAACCCGAGAAAAAATTTTTTCAGCGTTTGTCTCTAAATTTCTATTTCTAAAGAACGCGCACGCGCACTCACACGCACGCACGCACACGCACACGTTCGGTTTTAAATTATTATTATTATTGTTGTTGTTGTTGTTGTTGTCGTCGTCGTCGTCGCCATTGTTTTTTTTTTTTTCTCTCTGCTGGAAGGGAAATAAACAAAGCGTTCAACAACGACGACAAACAACAAACAATGATGATAATAATAATGATTTTTTTTTAATTATTTCAAATAATAGAGGGGGAGGGGAGGGGCAAAATTAAAAAAAAAAATTTGTTTTCGTTTCCTTATTGTTTCTCGGAAATTTAATTTTTATGTTTTTTTTTTTTTTTTTTTTTTTTTGTTTTTCCACGTAAACATTTATATTATTTCGCGTCTTCTGCTTGGCTGGACATCATCATCATCATCATCATCATCATCATCATCATTATTATTATTGCATTTCGTTTGAAAATTAACAAAACGAGAAAAGACTAGAAAAAAAATTAGTTAGAGTTAAAAATAATTTTTTTAAAAATTTGTCTCTCTTATTATCATGTATCGATGATCCCGAAGGATTACGAATATCCCAGGCACGAGCCTGAAACGAACGATTATAATAATAATAATAATAATGATAAGTTTTCGTCGGTTCGAAATATAAATGTTTCGCCCGTGGGAGAGGGGTGGGAGGTTATTGCACTTATTAACGAAAAAAAAAAAGCATTTGAGGACGTTAATTGTCGAATGAATTGCATCGTTCCGTTGCAGTAATAATAATAATAATACTACTACTAATAATAATAATAAATTTTTAAAGAGGAAAAATATACGATTAGAAAATCCGACCGGTTCGTTTCGTTATTATTATTATTATTAAATATTGTTTTTTTTTCTTTTTTTTTCGGTGTTTTTCCTCGCTCGGTTTTCGAGTCTGTAAAAAAAAAAAACCGCAAAATTTACAACTCGTGCACGCGCGCACACACGCACACACACGCACACGCACGTGCACGAGAGTTTTAAACATTAACACGAACGTTATTATTATCATTATCCTTTTTTTTTTTTTTTACTGAAAACAAAAATTTCCGTGCTAGTGTTTTATTATTATCATCATCCTTATTATTATTATTATTATTATCATTATTATTATTATTATTATTATTATTATTATTATTATTATTATTATTATTATCATTATTATTATTCAATTTTATCATCAATGACTGTATTTTTTTTTTAAAAAAATTAAAAATAACGGTTTTTTTCTGTATTTAAAGAGTTTAACGGTTAAAAATGAAGGGAAAAAAAATGCAAATTTATTTATTTATTTATTTTTGATAATGAGTGGATTGTGATAAAAATTATTTTATTTATTTACGAGTCGGTTCTTTTATTAATTAAACGTTTTATGTAAATGAAAAAAAAAAATTATTTAAAAAAAAAATGGCGGCAATGGCGGCGGCGGCGGCGACGACGAAAATAAAATTTTAAAAAACCACGTGTTTGTAAACAAAAACGGAAGGAAAAAGGAATATGATTATTCATACCGAAAAAAAAGCAGAAGACAAAAATAATAAACAGAAACGGAAACGGAAACGGAAACGGAAGCGGAAAATTTAAAGAAACGCGAATTTCGTTCGATTCGTTAACGTTGTTTCAAATTTAAAAATGGCGGCGCGTGCGTTTCTTTAAATTTTCTTTTTCTCTCTCTCTCTCTCTCACCCTCTCCCCTCCCCCTTAAAATAATTTTAATGTCGCGTTAACATGTCACATTTGTAAAAACATTATTTTTTGTATCTTATTTAGTTAGTATTTATTATTATTACTTAATGGAAAAAAAAAATTAATACGAAAATTAACGCGCCATTACATTACGCGCCATATTTGTGGATTCGAAATTTAAATAATTAATCGTTTGATTCGCGTTTTTTTTTTTTTTTTTAAATTGGTTTATGTAATTTGTTTTTTTTTTTTTTTTTCTTTCTTACCTTAAATCTTTTAACTTGTTTTATTTACTTTTTGCATTATGTCGACACGATCGTGTATAAAAAAAAGCAGAAAACGGTTAAAAATCACGTTCGGATGACACCGTTGGTATGTAACGTATAATTTTTACGATTGCGATAACGACAGCAATAATAATAACGATAATAAATATGGAAAATTTAAACTTTCAATGCGGTTTTATTATTAAATAATCGATGGATCGATCGATGGATCGATTTATCGTTCGTTCGATTTTTGTCGCGTCACGATCACAAACCAGTAAAAAAATTTTTTTTTTTTTTTTTATTTTTAAAAATAATTTTTTTACTTATTAATAAAAAATTTACATTATCGATAATTGATAACCGAAATGTCATGGTTATTAATTTAATTGGGTCGTTTACCCAAAATTAAAACTTTTTTCTTTCTCTCTTTCTCACTCTTTCTCTCTTTATCCAATTATTATTATTATTATTATTATTATTATTATTATTATTATTATTATTATTATTATTATTAATATTATTTAACATACGAAAATAATTCGATGGGTATTTTTTGTGACGTAAACAAATTTAAAAAAAGGAAAAAGGAAAATTTTAATTTTTTTCAGTTTCGCGAATTTTTCCCCGTAATAATAATAATACTTATACGTTGGAAAAGTTATTTATTATCATCATCATCATCATCTTCATCATCATTATTATTATTATTATTATTATTATTATTATTCAATTTGTAAAATCATTCGTGCGTTTTACCTGTTTTTTTTTTTTTTTTTTAAATTTAAATTTATTCGAGAACTTTTTTTTTTTTTTTTTTTTTTTTTTTTTTTTAACCGTTAAAAATGAAAAAAAAAATTGAAATGATCACGTGATTTGGTCGTCGTGTCGGGCGGTTGATTAAAATTTTGGCAATACTTTAATAAGAGAGAGGGAGAGAGAAAGAAAGAGAGGAAAAAAATTTATTATTACGTTCGTTTTATATATATATAAATAAATATTTTATTTTTCATAAATAATATTAATAATAATAATAATAATGGGATTGATTGACGTTAACGTTTTTGACTTCGGAATCGAAACGTAACCGGAAGTGCAAAAAACGATGATGATGATGATGATAAGGAGGTGACCCGATCAAAAAAATAATACGAAATCGGATAATTGTGAAATATTGAAAAAAAAAAAAAAATTACCGAATTTTTGGCAAAAATAATTCAATCATTCAGTCATTCACTCATTCATTCACTCATTCATCGTTCGAACGAAATGATAATAATAATAATTATTATTATTATTTCACGGTAATTTTTTCCGTGTCAAAACGATTTGTATGAATTTTTTTTTTGTTTTGCTTTTATCAATCAAATCCAATTAAATTTTTCATTAATTAAAAAAACCACGTGACAAATAAACCACGTGACCTAATGAATTTTCTTTTATTTTTATTTTTTTTCAAAATGCAACAAGTCGACAGTGATGGTTAAAAAGACGATTGGGTTTAAGTTGGTCGCACTGATGATTTACGTAAATAAATTATTATTGTTGTGTTAATATATTGCAAATGAAAAACGATGGAAGAGAAAACAAAAATTTTTTTTTTTGGTTGTTGTTCGTTGTCATTGGTTGAAATAAATCCTGGAGAAAAAAAGATTTCGTCGGAACGAATGATGATTAGGAACAAACATTTTTGCGATTAGTTTTAGCAAAGTCGAAACGTTTGTCTATTTCGTAAAAAAAAATTTTTTGTTATTGTTTGTTGTTGTTGTTGTTGCCAACCTAACATAATAGGTTTTTTTTTGTGTGTCTCGTTGAAAATCTTTCGTTTCAGGCAATTAATTTTCCGGTGCGATGATGAAAAAAAAAAAAAAAAAAAAAACAAAATGAGGACAAAAAAAATTTTGTCCAGTCTTGTTGTTTTCGTTTTTAATATTTTCTAATGACACGTTTTGCAATTTTGTTTTCGTTTGTAATATTTAAAACAAAAAATATTTTAACGATGTCACCCGACTTCGCAATTTTTTGACTTGATTCGACGACCCGACCAAGACCACGACTACTACTACTACTACTACCACGTGTATTTTTTTTATATTTTTTTTAAATTTGCGACAAAATTATGCGACAATTTTCCCATTTACTTTTTGTAAATAGTTTGAAAATTTAAAAAAAAAAAATTTTAATTTTATCATCGCGCGGCGCTCATTGTAATCGACCGTATCAGTTATTATCACCGGCGCGACCGTTTCGTGTGCCTGTGCCTGTGTCTGTGCCTGTGTGTGTGTGTGACCTTAAAATTTGAAAACAAATTAACTGTTAATTTTTTTTTTTTTTTTTGTTAAATTGAAACACACACACACACACACACAAATTTTAATTTTTTATTTCGTTCGTTCAGACGAATCCAATACTAATAATAATAATAATAATGATAATAATAATAATAATACAAATAACACATTTACACTTTCCAGTTTTAAAGCCTTCCAGACATTTTTTTTTTTTTTAAGAAGGGGGAGGGAAAGGGGGGAAGGAGGAGGAAGATGAGGATGGCATAAAACTTGACTTCTGTGTATCGGCGTGAAATGCGATTATTTTCGTGGCACCAGACCGGCGAAAAGGTAAAAAAAAAAAAAAAAAAAAACATTTTATGCCTTTTGCATAATAATATTTCGTAAATTATTATTATTATTATTATTATTATTATTATTATTATTATTATTATTATTATTATTATAGTTTTAAAAGACGTTTAACGGTCGTATGTTCGTGCGCGGTTTTCTTTTCGCAATAACTAATGGGATTAAAAAAAAATTTTTTGTTAATCATTCCTGGATTATTTTTTTCTCCAGGTGGGTGGGTGGGTTGATTCGTAACAAAAAACAATTCATTGACTGGCAAAAACATTCGATCCGTTTTTTTTTTTTTTTCTTAAACATCGTTGACCTTGACCTTGCCATTATTATTATTATTATTATTATTATTATTATTATTTAATCTTTTAAGAGAGATCGAGTGTAAAAAAAAAATGGCGGACTAGTAATTTTCTTTTGCCATTTTTGTTTATCGATCGATAACGGAAAATTATTTTACGTCATTTAATAATAATTATTACGATTTTTTTTATTACGTAATAGCAATTATAAAAAAAATTTATACGTATATGTATAATGAAAATGTCACCGCCATGATGATAATAATGATGATGATAATGATGATGATAATATTTAAACGCTTGAAAACGTCGAAAGTTTTTCATATCATCATCATTTACATCATGATCGTATTTTTCGATCCTACGACTTTACATACTTAAAAAAATTATTATTATTATTATTTTATTAATTATGTAATAAATAATTAATTAGTTCATTAATTAATTAATTAATAAAACGAGACGACGACGAAAATAATAATAAACGGAATGCAAAAATTAAAAAAAAAAAAAAAAAAAAAATTTATAATAAATTATTTATTACACGTCATCCGTGACGAAGTTTACATTTTTTTTTTTTTGTCTCTCGTATAACGAAATTTAATTCATAATAATAATAATAATAAATATGTACGATGCGTTATAATTGTTATAATTATAATTATTATTATTATTATTATTATTATTATTATTATTATTATTATTATTATTATTATTATTATTATTAATTTTTTTATTTACTCTGCGTTATCGTGACCCAAAACTAATTATAAAAAAAAAAAAAAAAAAAAAAAAAATTTTCGATGAATTTATTTTTTATGTCGCACACGTGAATGATAAAAAAAAATAAATAAATAAATAAAATGATGATGATAATAATAATGATATTATTAATAATGATGATTTTTATTTAAATTAAAAAAAAAAAAAAAAAATTAATTAGCAGACGATGAAATTTTGTACGATGGTAAAAATTTTCGATTCGTGTCATATGAAAATGAATGAATTTAAAAAAAAATTAAAAATAAAATTTGAGAGGAGAAGGAACTCCTCACACTACTCCCCCCCGCTCCTCCCACTTCTTCTTCTTCTCCTCCTCCTCGTGCGGATTTTTTTTTTTTTTTTTGGAATCAATGAGAATCGATTTTCTGATTACACGACGATCGATGAAAAACAATGAGTTGTTTTTTTTTTTAAATTTTTATTTAATTGTTTTTTTTTTCCTCCAGAAATTCCAGAAAATGCTTCCAGACGTTTGAAAAAATGCAAAACTGGATAAAAGATACGCCAACAAGTTTCCGACAGATGATGATGATGATGATGATGGTGAAGATGCCCGACGGTGAGTTTTTTTAAAAAAATTTTTTTTTATTCAAACTTTAAAAAAAATTTTGTTTTGTTATCATGGATACGTTATCGAATTGCGACAATTTTCCCTTTCGCGCCCTGCCCCGCCCATTTTTTTATAAACGTATCGACAAATTTCCCTTCGTCGACGAGAATACGACAGATAGAGAGAGTAAGAGAGAGTGTGAGAGACAGTAAATCATTAACGTAACTTTTAATTCTCTGCTTGCTTTCCGCTTGTCTTTTACTTGATGCATTTTTTTCCTATTGTTGGCGATGTCGATGGCGGTGGTGGCGGTGGCGGTGGCGGTGGCGGTGGCGTCGGATTGAACGTTTCATCAAGTGTAACGTTTTACCTTGACTTTTAAACGTTCAGCCAACTTTCACAGCTGCTAACATGTTCGGAAATTTGACATTGACGTCACGTCACGTTTTGATTTTTTTCTGAGTCTGGATTTCCTCATGAAGTCATCATCATCATCATCATCATCGTGGTGAACCGATTCTATCCGTCTCCTCGTTTTCTATTTCGTTTCCGTTTTCTCCATGATGACGTCATCAAAGTTTTAATTTAATGTGGGTGGGTGGGTGACAAATTAACAATTATTTTTTTTTTTCAAAACTTTCGACGAGACAAGTGTTTTTTCACTTTTATCATTATCATTATTATTTATTTATTTATTTAAACAATTAAAATTATTATTCATCATTATTATTATTATTTACAAACGTGATGAAAAGTAACCCCAAAAAAAAAGGAAAGAATCGAAAGCATTTCCGGTACTGCGGTGCGAGTTTTTTTTTAAAAAAAAAAAATCGATTTCGTATCTCGAATATCTCGAATCGTAGGAAACGAGTCGAAAAAAAGAAACGGTTCGTATACCTGTCGTTAAAGCTGAGTCGTTTCCATACGAAATATTATTATTATTATTATTATCATTATCATTATTGTTTTACTCAAATTCCATATTCTAGAACATTATAAATAAAATTCTTCGCAATAAAAAAAAATTTAAATTAATAAAAATATTTTATTATTATTATTAATATGAAGCGGTAAAAAATTTTTTTTTTTTTTTTTAAATAATAAAATTTTCTGACACGTTAATTAATCGTCGATATAAAAAAAAATTTTTATTTTTATTTATTTAAGAGAAAAAAAATTTGAGCGAAGAAGGTATAATAATAATAATAAGATAATTTCGACATAATTAATTTTTTTTTTTTTTTGAGAATAAAAACTAAAATTTTAAATTTTAAAAATTTGCCGTCAGCCATTTTGTTTTTTAAATATATATATAACGATTAGAGTTAATTCATTGTTAAATTCATTACTTTCATTATCGATTTTAACGATTTTTTATTTTATTAGGTGTTTAATTCATTCTCTCTCTCTCTCTCTCTTTCTTTCTCTCTCTGTTTAAAATAAATGTTTTATAATGTTTTTAGCGTTTAATGTTTTATGTTTTATGTTTTATGTTGTTTTTCTTTTTGTTTAAAAGGTTTTTTATTTTATTGTTGTTGTTGTTGTTGTTTCCGACTCGCGACGATGGTTTTTTTTTTTAAAATAATAAATGTTTTGGAATCAATTTTTGTGATTTGTTGAAAATGACGTCACAGATGTATTTATTAATAGGGGGATTTGGTTTAATTTTTTTTTTGTTACTTCCCCCCACTTTTATTACAGATCGAAAAAGGAAAAAAAATTTTTTCCTCAATCGATATCCGGTCATCGAAAACGAAAAATTGAAAAAAAACGGGCACGGTTTTAAAGGGGGAAGGGGGAGAAAAAAAAAACAGGTACTCGGCGGGTCATTAAATGGCCCCCGGGGTGTGTGTTTCGGACACAAAATTTCAAGTCTCAAATTGAATTTTTATTATTATTATTATTACATTGCGCGCCATTATCGTTAACGAAAAAAAAAAAAAAATTTCGGGTGAGAACCTGATTTCTCTAGTTTTGTCCCCCCAGGGGGGGTTGACGTCAAATTATCAATTAACGTCTATTTTCTAGTTCGTGATAGATTTTAATAAAAAAATTCCCCCCCCCCTTCTTTTGCCTCTTCTCCCCGAGAAAAAAAAAAAAAGGGAAAAATTCACGGGCACGCACGCACAATGATTCTTACCGGAAGGAGTTTAAGTTGATTTTTTCACGTTTATTCATTTCCGGATGATGATTTTTTTATTTGAAATATCATTTAAGCGGTCGCCATTTTTAAATTTCTCTCTCTTTCACTCTCTCCCTCTCTCTCTTTCTATTTTTTCTCTTTTTCTCTCTTTCTCTTTCACTCTCTCTTTCTTTCACTAATTTTAATTAAAAAAAAAAAAACATGTCAAACAATTTTTTTTTTTATTTTATTTATTATTTATTAATTTTGTTGACGAATTAGCTGTCACTTTAAATCAATTTATATTTTTATTATTATTATTATTATTATTATTTATAAATAAATAAAAACAAAATGGTGGCATTTAAAAAAAAAAAAAAAAACATTTTGATTTACGCGGTTTTTATTTTATTACATAATTTTCAAAAAAATACAAACATTTCGTTTGTTTTTATTTTTCAAATCGTGATTATAAAAAAATGAAAAACGTATCGTTATTTATTAAATGACGTTTATACACTCTATGACATTCGTTTTGTTTTTTTAATACGGGGAAAAGTGTCACTCGTTTGAAATTTTCAAAAAAAATATGTCTCAGGATTTTATCATTTACGTAACGGGAGAGGGAGAGGGAGTAATAACGTAATTAATAATAATAATAATAATAATTTAATTTGACAAGGAGGGCAAGGAGGAGGAGGAGGGGAGAGGGGGGGGGATAATTTTATATTTGTCGGACGAAATCCTCATTTTATAGCGTCGCGCGCGTGTGAGTTTAACATATATATACAGGTTTTTTATAATTTTTTACGGTTGCACACATACACACAAACAACAACAACAAACAAGTGTAACTACAACAAACAAACAAACAAACAAACAAGTTATTATTCAATCAATAATAAAAAAAAAAATTTCATACAAGTTTTCGAGTAATTTACAAAAAAAAAAAAAAAAAATAATCGAAAAAAAAATTTTTTTTTTTTCTTTTTTTTTTTAATTGTTCGACCTACGATGTCGACGTCGTCGACGACGACGACGACGACAAGGAGGGGTCAAATTTATTAATAAACCGTTGGGAGGAATTTTTTTTTTTTTTTTTTTAAAAGGATTTGGCAAAAATAATGAGTGGGTAACAAATTAAAAAAAAAAAAAAAAAGAATGAGAACGAATGTTTAATTAAAATTAGAAATCGGACAGGGTAAAAAAAAATTTGGGTAAATTATTATTATTATTATTATTATTATTATTATTATTATTATTATTATTGAATACTTTCGCACGTTCTCACGTTCGTTCTTATGTAATATAAATAAATTCCCGAAAGTTAACATCAGACGCTGGTGGCCCACATAGGGGGTATGAAAAAGAAAAAAAAATGCACATGCATAAACGACTTTATTATTATTAATTATTATTATTATTATTATTATCATTATCATCATCATCATCATCATTCATTTATCACTCCGCGAAGAAACAAATCCTTGTTAATTTTTTTTTTTTTTTCCCCTCCGACGCCATCGTAAAAAACTCACCATATATATATATATACATAAAAAATTATTTCTGTACCATCTGGAAGTCAAAGGTCACGAGAGAGAGAAAAAAAATATTTTATACGCGTAATCATTCTATTACGAATATTATACTAAAATGGAAGGAAAAACGGTAGATTAGGTTCGTTCGACATCGTCAAACGACCTTGATCCGTCGAAAAATCTAGAAGGAAATTTTTTTTTTTTTTTTTTTTTTTTCCCAAAGTATAAAAAGAATTCGTTACGGACGATTAATAGTTAAATAAAAATGGAGGGTTCGACATATTGAAAAGAGAAAAATTAACACGGAAAGGGAATTAAATGATGATAATTATTATTATTATTATTTATGCGATTATTTCCCCCTTCTTTTTTTTTTTTCTTAATTTTTAATATCCCGTAGGATTTTATACATCGTCGATAGATTAAAAAAAAAAACCTTTCTTCCGGTTTTTTTGTTTTAATTAATATCGACGGTTTACGCAACTATTTCCGGTTGAACTCGTCATGTATCTTATCGCGATCAGGAATCCGTTGAATCTTTATGAATTTATATTATCTTCAATTATTAAAAACGCGATCGCCATTTAAAAATTTTTTTTTTTTTGCGCTTATGATCAATCGATCAATAAATCAATAAATCGATCGATCGATCGATCGATTGATCGATTCCCTAAAGGTTTTTTTTTTTCGTGTTATTTACACGACTTTACTACGGTGTGAACAATCATCATAATCATCATCATTGATTAAAATTTATTCGAAATTTATTTAAATAATATTTATTATTATTATTTATATTATTAATAATTAATGTGGTCGTTTGAAATGATTTTAATTATCGCTCGTGGTTTTTCCCTCCCTTTCTCCCCCCCCCCCCCGACGATTACACGTAAATGATAATTTCGTGCAGAAAGCTTTTGAAAGTAAAAAAAAAAAAAAAATTGAAATTGAAATTTATTATTATTCTGCTTACACGTTAAAAAAATTTCAATGTAAACAAGTCGTTGGGGGGGGGGGTGCATGGGGAAATTTAAACGGATAGAGACGGAAGCGAATTTAATTTTAATAAAAATTATTATTATTATTATGAGGAAATTTTCTCGATCGTAAAATTTTCCTTTTCGAAAAGGAAAAGTATATTGATTTATGAAAGGAAATGTTTAATCGTACGAAGGATAATGAATCAAAGGAGTGCGAGAGAGAGAGGGAGTGAGAGAGAGAAAGAGAGATTGATAACGAACTGGATAATCTGGAGAAGAAGGTTATCGAGAAAGAAGTAAAGAAAGGACGTTTTTCCAAAAAAAACTTTGTTCGTTTCATTTTTACAAAGATTCGTATTACAAAAAAAAAAAAAACTCACTCGGTCACGGACATTAATTAATAAAAAAAAACCAAACTCTTATCAATAATAATGATGATAATGATAATAATAATAATAGCAAATATCCAGGTTTTAAGATTGAGAGAAAGAGAGAGAGAGAGAGAGAGAGAGAGGGATAATCGATATTTGATTTTTACATATATGGATTGTCAATGACGATTAATTCTTCATTAACCTGATGATGATGATGATAATAATAATAATAATAATAATAATAATGAATTAAAATAAGGACGAGACGACGAGTTAAAAATCAAAATGGCCGACACGAAAAAAAACGAAAAAAAAGACGAATGCAGAAAAAAAAATTTTTGGCAGGGAAAAAAAAATATTTTTTTAACAGCTGTAAATTATTTATATAACAATAACCGACTGTCAGTGTGAGTGACGTCGTCTGTTATGTTTTATATCATCATCATCATCATCATCATCATCATCATCATTATTATCATTATCATTATTATGGTTAACGTAGATTAAATGCAGTTCAGGTTCGAGTCGTATAAAAAAAAAAAAAAACATTTTTTTTTCCGTTAATTTAAGTATAATTTTGTCGTTTGACGCAAAAGTTTGTGCAATTATTAGGGGAGGGAGGAAAGGAGGGAAGGTGAGAGGAGGGGATGAAACGACGTGGAATTAGCCGAGAAAAAAACGGGGCGCGGCGGGGCGGGGCGGGGGGTAAGAAAAAACAATTAAAACGATGTTGTTCGCCTGCGTTCCTTGTTTTAATAAAAACATAATTATGGTTGATGGAACAACATCGTTATCCTCAATATATACATAAATATGAGTAAAAATAAGGAATTTTTATAAAAATCAGGTGCGGAACCAGGCACGGAAAAAGAAAAATAATAATAATAATAATAGTTTAATTAAATAATAATAATATTTTAAAGTATCACGCGTTGTGTTTTAAATAAAATTATTATCGGTCGTTAGGAAAATTTTTTTTTATTCGAATTAAGTAATTTTTAAATTCGATCGTTAAAAATGCATTTCATTAATTTTTTTTTTTTTGCTGTCGTCAATGTAAAATTTTTTTGCTGGCGCAAATGTGCAAAAAAAAATGGAAATTTTTTCGTAATTATTACGTAAATTTACGGTTTAAAAAAAAATGTTGGGAATTTGTTTACGAATGAGGGGAGAAAGAGAGAGAGAGGAAAATTTTTTGCTACGGTTAAAAATATTAATGATAATGATAATAATAATAATAGAAAACTTACTGTAATCGTTGTCGTTATCTGTACCGTTGACGCTTCCATCGGGCGATATTTGCAAATACATAATTTTATTGACGATGAGTTGAATTTTCCGGGAGACTCCGATTATGTGGGAAATGTTGGCGCTGCGTTCACTTCGAACCGTTCCCTCGTCGGCGGGGAGAAAAGGAGGGTCGACGGCGGCGGGATTCGAGTTTTGCGGTAGAACAATGTCGAAATGTAAGGGTCGAGCCAGCACAAGGGCAAACAGCGCCAGTAATGCGGGTACTTTGATTCCAAGAGGAAAAGCTTTCAACATGACTGCTTTCAGCAGTCAGGAACCCATCGCAGGTTCATCCGACCGCCGCGCACTCACCACCACCACCACCACGACCACGATCGATCAATTTTCTCTCTCTCTTTCTCTCTCTTATCAATTTTTCCTCTTATCATTCGATATTTTTTATATTTTTAAAACGCGCGCGCACACACACTCTATCGAAAAAAAATAAACTTTATATTATTATTATTATTATCGGATGGAAACTGTACCTGAACATGCGTACGATTTTTTATAATAATAATAATGATAATTTTTCATATCGAAAAATTAAATTAAATTTAAAAAATCGTGGAGTAAGAAAATGATCGTTTTCCTTTTGTATTTATTTAAGGAACGTTATTATTATTATTATTATTTTATTCCTTGCTTGCCAATTCGTCAAAAAAAAAAAAAAAATAATAATAATCCGAAAGTCAATGACTTTATATCACCTCATAGTTTTTTTAAATTTAAATTCGAATTTCACTTTAATTTTTTTTTTTTTTTTTTTTTTTTTTACACCATGTTTACAACACAACACAAAAAACAAACAATTTAAAAAAAAAAAAAAACGTTAAATAATAATAATAATAAAACGATTAAAAAAAAAAAAAAATTTAAATTAAATTTAAATTAAATTAAATTAAATAAAAAAGGTTGTCGTAGTGTGTTAAACGCAAACTGAGAGAGCACACCGGGTGTACTGATTGATACTAGACAAACGACCGACCGACCGACCGATCGTAAGTTTTACACACGCACGCACACACACACACGCACACGCACGCACTCACTCACTCACGCACGCACATACACGCGCGCACCCTCAAACACCGCTATTTGCAACGAACGAAGCTTTTTTTTTTAAAAAAAAAAAAAAATTTAACGGAGAGTTCGTGAATAACAAACACGAAACATTTAAATATTTATATACGAGATTGAATAAGGAAGGATAATAAACGCGCGAGCCGGATGGTTCGGTTGCCGCGAGGACACTGCAACAACAACACCAACAACATCAACATCAAAAACAACAACAACAACAACAACAACAACTCACTACTAACCAATACACACACACACACACACGGTCTCAACACGAAATCGTTTTTTATTATTTCTGTGCACGGCGATTTGCCTCCTCGCGATTAAATAGGGTTTTTTTTTTTTTTTTTTTAATTTATTAATGATGTCACCTTGTTTTCTCTCTCTCTCTCTCTCTCTCACTCACTCTCACTCTCGCTTACTCTCTTTTTCTATTTTTTTTCTCTCTCTCTCTCTCTTTTTTGTCAACACCAACCTTAAAAAAAAAAATTTTCTTATTATTGGTTATAATAAGAATCTAAATAAAATTCGTTGTTTTTTTTTCTAAAAAAATTTACACTTTCTGGATTATTTATTGTTAATAAAAAACGGAAATGAAGGGAAAGAAACAGGAACAAACGGGAACAAACGGGAACGGCAGGGATATAGGAAAAAAAAAAATTTTTTTTTTTTTTTTTAATCAAAGTTGCCAAAATTTAATACGGTTTACTTATAATTTAATAAGAGATAAAATCGAAAAAAAATTTTTTTTTTTTTCGGTAACGTGGTAGCAGACGAAAATTTATTTATTTTATTTTTAATGGCTACCAACTCAAATTTTTTTTTTTTTTTTTTTAAATTAAATAATTTTAAAGGTGACTTTTTGAAAAAAAAGAAAAAAAAAATTTTTTTTTCTTCTTTTTTTTTTTGTCTTTTTCCCCGACAAACAATCGAGTTCTTTAATTATAAAATTTTTTTGTATTTTTTTTTCTTTCGTTTGTCGTTGTCGTTGTTGTTGTTGTCGTTGTTGTCGTTGTTGTCGTTGTCGTCGTTGTTGTCGTTGTCGTCTCTTTTATAAGTGGTGTTAATACGATATTATTTTCGAAAAAAAAATAAAATAAAATAATTTCGATTGTTCGGATATGGTAAAGAGTATTTTGAACTTTTCTTTTCATTTTCCGTTTGTTTGTTTGTTTGTTGCCGTCGTCGTCGTCTGTTAGATTTCAAAGAAAATGTATTCATAATAATAATAATAATAATAATAATAATAATAATAATAATAATAAGCACACACACGCTCGCGAAATAAAAAATCAATGTGATAATAAATTATTATTATTATGTGTAAGTTATTTTGTTTGTTTGATTGTTTGTTCGTTCGTTCGTTTGTTTTAGCGAATCCTCAAATGGCAATAACGCCCACAACATTGCGTACGTGCAAATTTTCACTTTCGGATGTTTAAGTGTTGCCAATCACGTAGGCAAAAAAAATAAAAGAAAAACATTTTGCTCCAATGACGTACATTTAATTGTTTGTCGTTTGTTCGTAATTGACTTTTTAAAAAAAAAGTAGGAACGCCTCTTCGATCGATCGATCACGAGTTATTATTATTATTATTAATATTAATTGAAATACCAACAGCAACAGCATCAACAAACAAAATTCAAATTCGAAGATTTCGTTTGCAAATTATTTTAATTTTTCTGATAGTGACGTCATAAAATCGAAATTTCTCCCCCTTAATTGGTTGCAGCTTTTTTTTTGTTTTTACTGATGTGCGTTCGTGCGCGAGTTCATTCATTAATTGTTGTGTTTGTTTCTGTTGTTTCTGTTGTTGTTATTTAATTGAATTGTGTATATTTGTCGAAAATTTTTAAGAAATAAAAAACATTTGTCGAGAAAAAGACGCCATATTAAATTTTTTATTCTTATTAGAAATACATTCGCGAATGATGATGAATTTTCAAATTTTTCTTCTTCCACGTCTCGCGTGTTTTTTTTTCTGATTCGATACAACCTTTTAAAAGAAAATTATTTATAAAAATAATTTTTTTGTTTATTATTTAACTTTTTTTTTTTTTTTTTTTTGTTAACATCTAAAAATATTTATTGAAAATGTCTGATTTTAAAAGTGTCAGCAACTGCATTCATTTTTTTTTATAGGATTTAAATTATTGCTCATTGAACCATCGTTTGCTCGTTTTGTGTTTGTTTGTTTGTTTGTTGTTTGTCCGACATTTAATTTATTTATTCGTTTAACGATTATTATTATTATTATCATTATTACTAATACGTTTTCCAAAAAAAAAAAAAAAAATGAAAATGTTCGATTTGCAAACTTTTTTTTCTTTGTTTTTTTTTTGCTTTTTTTTTTTTTTTTAAATTATATGAAAATAAAACTAATGCCACGACGATATCTAAGGGAAACGTCAACGAACAAAAAAAAAAAAAAAATTTTTTTTATTGAAAAAAAATAACTTTGGCACGCGTCTTTTGTTAAAAAAAAAAAAAAAAATTTTTTTCAAAATGACGTTTTATGATTTTTTAATTTAAAAAAAAATTATTATTATTATTATCATTATTATCATTATCATTATCATTATTATTATCGTTTCGTAGGTTTCATAGGTGGTTGTTGTTGTTGTTGTTAAAATTTTGTCTGTTTTTTTTTTTTTCCAAGTTCCACGTTGATGGAATCGTATTGTGTGCACAAACGAAGTACATTTTCAAATTGCATTCCAGTTAATGACACGTCCGGTGGTTTGTTCCACGACTTTTTCAACGTTCCCTTTTGTTCCCTTTTTTTTGTCTGTCTCGGGAGGTTTTTTTTTTTTTTTGTTTTTTCCCTCCGGTACGGTGATGATTACACCATTTCTTCTAAACCCCGCATGGACCCGCTGTCGTCGTGGAATGCGATCGATCGTATCATTCATTCATTGACTATTCCATTTCATTCTCGCGACTGTCATAATAATTAATGATCATGTTTCGCCAATCTCGTCGGACAACCGGAAATTATAAACTCTCAATTGTTTCCGATTGTGATTGACGGATTTTAAGTATATAATAATAACCTTCTCGTAGTTTCAAAGTCGTCGCAAGAGCCCTGATTTTGTTTTTTTATCATCATCATCATCATCATCATCATCATCATCATCATCATCATCATCATCATCATCATCATCATCATCATCATCATCATTATTATTATTATTATTATTAGAATCGTAATTCTTTGTCGAATATTTGACGTGACGTCAAACCATCGTGAGAAAAATTCACACGCGCACTTTTTTTTTCAAATCTTTTATTATTATTATTGTTAAAAAAAAAAAAAAGAAAAAAAAATGGCGGCTCTTAAAATCACGATGAAACGTTTCGCTATTATTATTATTATTATCATAATTTTATGACGTCATCGTTTAAAAGAATAATCAATCCCTTTAAACAAAATTTTTTTCCTTTTTTTCCATTTGGAATTTTAAAATTGGAAGGCGTGTGGGGGGAGGGTCGGGAAAGGAAGGAGGCCCGAAGAAGAAAAGAGGAGGGAGGGGGTTTAAGAAGGGAGTGAGTGGGAGAGGAAGAGGGGGCGGTGGGTGGTTCAAAAGAACCAAATTAAATTTAAAGAAAAAAATTTGAGTAAAATCGTTTTCTTTTTTTTTTTCTTCTGCTTTTATTATTTATGTTGTTTAGACTGCTAAAAAATTTAAAAATAACAATAATAATGATAATGATAATAATAATAAACGATCATTTTGTTTATAATTTATTTATTTATTTATTTTTGCACTAATTTAATAATAATTTTTCCATTTTTTTTTTTTTTTAAATAAATATTTACGTCTCAGGCTTTCAATTCTTTCTTGAATTTTTTTTTAAACGCGCGAGTAGTGAAAATTTTCTTTTTCTCTTCTTCTTCTGCCACGATAAAAAGTAATTTTAATTACCGGTAATAAATAAATAAAAAAATAATTAAATAATAATAATAATAATAAATACGCAATAAGGATTTTTATTATTTTTTATATTCGTGATTTTTTTTTTTTTTAAACCATATTAAATTATTTATTTAAAATATTATTACAAAACGAATGGAAATTTAATGACGTCATTAAATTCCAATCGAACCAATCGATAGGAAAAAAAAAAAAAAAAATTTTGATTTGCCAATAAAAAAAAAAAAAAAGTTATTGATTTGCCTGCCATTGGTTTTGCGAACCATTGAGTTTGCGACAAGTTGCACGTACGCAAAAAATCGTGTTTCATTATTATTATTATTATTATTATTTTTGCGAAATGGAAACGTTGCGGTCGTCGTTTAATTCATTATTATTCTATTGACACGTTAAATAAATAAATATTTAAGCGTTTTAAATTTTTTTTTTTTCGGTTCTTATTATTATTATTGTTGTTGTTTTGTTATGCGAGACTTACTCACTCACCTTTGCGGCAATATATAATAAATTTCAAATTTAACGTAGTAGTAATTAACAATGTTGAAATGCAATTGAATTTGAACTTTGACCCCCCAAACGGTCATTTATCCAGAAACACGTTAAAGTTTATTGAGGATACGCGCGTCGTCAACGGTGGGTTTTTTTTTTTTTTCATTAATTAACGAAATCCGTCGTTCGCCCCGGTTTTTTTGTTTTTATCATGTTTTCCTTGTGTTCTTGTCGTCTGCTATCGAGTTTTCTTCTTCACCTTTTTAAATAATAATAATAATAATAATAATATTCATTCTTTTTTTTTTCTTCTAATAAATTCATTTTTCCAATTTTTTATTTTTATTTTTTGAAAATGAATATTTCGATAATAATAATAATAATAATTATTATTATTATTATCTCTTCGATATCGATATCGATTCGATTCGATTCGTTTTTGTTTTTAAATGCAAATAATAAGTATTAAAATCGTAGATTATTTTTTTCGCTTGGGAATCGTTTGACGGTTAAAATTTTTTTCTTTTCTTTCTTTTCTTTCTTTATTTTCCTTTTTTTTTTACTCTATGAAATTTTCCCCTTTTGTCTAAATTAGAAAAAGAGAGAAAAAAAAAACAAAAGTTGGTTGCATTGACGAATGTAAAAAAAAAAAATTGCTTTCTATGAATATTTTTTAACTCGTTATTGGCGTGAAAGGGTTTTTCTTTTTACTCTATGGATTTAAACTTTTTGTCCCGCTTAAGAAAAAAAAAGAAAGTTGGCAACACTGTGGTTTCAATAAAAATTATTATTCTTTGATAAATTTTAACTCGCTATTGTCTTGAAAATGTTTCTTTTTTTACTCTATGAATTTCAATTTTTTTTCTCTCCCTTCAGAAAGAAAAATTGAAATAAAAGTTGGCAACACCGACGCGAGTAGGAAAAAAATTGTTTATTATTATTATTATTATTATTTTTCAACTAGATATTGGTGTGAAAAGCTTTTGTTTTTTTTACTCTATGGATTTAAACCTTTTAAAAAAAAAAAAGGGAAAAAAATGGCAGCACTGATGCGAGTAGGAAAAAAATCGATTTTCTTTTATTATTTTCGATAAAATACCCGCTCGCGTTTTTTTTTTTTTTTTTTTTTTTTACTCTACTAAATTTACCGATCCTTTAAACTTTAACCTTTCCTTTTCCTGCCCTCCCCTTCGTAAAAAAAGGAAGAAAAAAAACAAACACAAAAGTTGGTAGCACTGACGTGAGTTTAAAAATTCGTTCACGCTACCAATGAGTATTATTATACTGTTATTATTATTCAAATCGCGTTTCAAATTTTTTACGTAATTATCATTATTATTATTATTAATCGATTAAAAAATCATATTAATAATAATAATAATAATTGATGGATTTGTTATTATTTATTACAATTCAATTTAATAATAATAATAAAAAGTGAAAGTTTTTAAACATTCGTCAGTCACAATTGCACAATCGAACAAACGAACAACCATCGAATGGATTCAAAGTTGACACACGCATTGATAGACACGCATTTTGCGTAAAAAAAGAATTCGTTGCGAGATGATGATAATGATAATAATAATAATAATAATAATAAATTGAGTGTGTGGGAAGAGAGTTTACGATTAAATTCGTGATTTTTTTTTTGACTTATCGATTTGATTTTAAATCAATTTAAAAACGACATACTAAAACTTAATTAAATTTTTTACTACTCCTTTTGCTGTTATTATTATTATTATTATTATTATTATCATCATCTCTCTTTTGTCCAAAAAGTTTACGATTGCTGTATCATCGTAATAAACGTAAAAGTAATAATAATAATAATTTTTCCTTTTCTTTTAGTAAAAATTTCAAGTCGTGTAAAAAATATATAAAAAAAATTTTTTTCTTCGGTTTATCATCATCATTATTATTTCTTTTCGTTTTCGCGTAATTGATAATAATAATAATAATAATAAAAAGGATGACGTTTTAATTTTATTATTATTATTATTATTAATAATTTCTTTTTTTCTTTTTTTTTTATTCGTTAAATATTTGACCTAGCTTTAAAAAAAAACCGGATGTCGATGAAAAAAAAAATCGAAATCGAAACGCTTTATTATTATTATTATTATTATTATTATTATTAAATTTATGACGTCGAGAGTGGAATCCGTTTGAACAAAAAAAAAAAAAAAACGTTCTTCCACTTAATGAGATTTAGAGTTCGAAAAAAAAAAAAAAAAATCGAACAAGTTTTTTATTACGTAACCCATTTTTCCAGAGACGATTGATTGTACTTGAAGGGGAAGAGGAGGAAGGAGAGGTGGAAACAATAAGAGAGAGAGAGAGAGAGAGAGTGAAAGAGAAAGGAAGATATAAAGAGAAATGGAAAGCAGGGGTTGAGAAGGAAAGAGAAAAGAAGTAGAAAGGTGAAGCATTAAGTTAGAAAGAGAGGGAGAGAGACAGAAAAAAATGAAGATGAAGCTGAAAAAGAGAGAGAAAGAATGAGAGGAAAGAAATAAAAGTAGAATTAAAAAGAGAAAATGGTAAAGATGTATTGTGAAAGAGAGAGAAGCAGAAAAAAAAGAAAAATCAAAGAGAAAGAGACAGAGAGAGAGAGATAGATAAAGGAGAGGAAGAAAAAGCGAGAGGGAGAGAAAAAGGTACAGAGACAGAGTGAGAGAGGTGAAAGAGGTAAATGTAACCATTTGAAAAATTTTTATTCGTCATATAAAAATAACAGGATCATTATCGTACGAAAAACATTTCCGCCATTTTGCTTTTTTTTTTTTTTATTAATTTAACAAACGTCAACGTCATCAATAAAATTTTCGAATATTTTGTTAACCGTATAATTATTAAGAGGTGAACCAGCATCCGAAATCATCCGTACAAACAATATTATCAGACAAAAAAATTTTTCTTTTTTTTTTTTTTTTTTTTTGCAATAAATCGCCTAAAGATAAATTTACCGGTTTCGGTATCGGTAAAACGATAGGAATCCATACGCACGTACGCACACACTCACGCACGTACGCACTCACGCACGCAAAAATAAAAATTTTATTTTATTTTTTCCTTTTCGCGATGTTTCGTTCAATTTAAAAAAAAATTGAAAACGGAAAACGTCATTATATCCAACCAATAGGAATTTTTTTAAAAAATTGTCAAATTACGTCATCGTTTCCGTTTTATTAAAAAAAAATGTTTCTTTGTATGCGTGACGTCACGAATCAATTTCACCGACGAATTTGACTAGGTTTTCTTGAAAATTATTTACATAAAAACATTCTGAGAAAATTTTTTTTTTTACCCGCTCACGTACGAGAAATACAAAATTTAAATAATAATAATAATAATAAGAATAAGAATAATAATGATGATGATGATGATGATAATGATGATGATGATAATGATGATGATGATGACGTTTAAAAGAAATACCATCGACGTCATCATCATCGTCGTCGAACTATTTCACACCAACCCAATCATTCTAAATATTAATTTTTTACGTGATTATCATAGAGTAAAAAAACAATTTTTTTTCTTTTTTCAATGTTGGCACTTAAAATTTTTTACAAAAAATTAATAACAGTAATAATGATAATAAATAATATTTTTATTATATTTTGACAGTCGTTTGTTTTTTTTTTTTTTTTTTTTTTTTTTTTAAATAAGCACTTTTACATCTAAATTACAATAATGATAATAATAATAATAATAATGATAATAATAATAATTAATATGTATATATGTATATGTATTTTGCCGTATTTAATAAATCAATTGAGATCCATTTAATTAGGCTAATTAATAATTTATTTATTTATTCAATCAACAATCAATCGATCAATCAATCAATCATTCAATCAATCACAGAAAATTTGTTATTATTATTATTATTATTATTGTTGTTGTTATTTTAATGGATTCGAGTTAAAGAGAAGGAAAGGTTAGGGGTTAAGAAAAAAAGGAAAAGAAGAAAGTGGAGGAGTGCTAGGATGATGATGATGATGATGATGAAAGGAAGAAAAATTTTCTTTTCTCTCTCTCTCTCTCTCTCACTGTCTTTCTCTCTCTCTCTTTCATTCAATCATTTTTTGTGGCATTTGCTGTCGTACGACAATGTGTTTCGTTCGTTTTATTAGGATTAGCCTATTATAAATTCTCAATTTAAATTTGCCAGAGCAACAAATGATTCGTCGAATCTTCTCTTCCGGCAACTTCGGACGTGTTCGAATTACGAAAATCTTCGTAACCGTCACCTCCGCTTATGACCAACATTTTCGAGGGGCCACCGCCACCCCCACAACCACCGCCACCGCCACCACCCAATTGCGAATCCATTTTATTCTTGATGTTGTGGTGTTGTTTTCTCGCGGTGCTGTTGTTAGAATTATGTTTGATCGAATTATCCGTTTGTTTTGGATTTCCGGTTGTTTCGACGCACGTTAAAAATCTCACGTGACCCGTGTGTCCGTGTGGAACTCCTAAAAAAAACAAACAAATTTCCCTTTAATTTTTTTCTTTTTCTTTTTCCATTATCAAATGTGTGATTATTATTATTATTATTATTATTATTATCGACCTGTCACGTTTGGCACCGATGTCAGTTTTGTCGTCGACATGGATATGTGAGGAATCGTCATGTTTAAAACGACTCCCGCGCTTGTACCTATCCACAAAAGATCCTTGCAAGCGAGTAATGACGTCACTCTAAGACAAGCTGCTTTGTGCTGACGTATTATATCGTCGCAACCTGAAAGGAAAATTATAATAATTATCATTATCAGTTATCGAAGAATGTCATCGGGTGGTAGAAGAAGAAGAAGCAAAACTAACCCGCGAGCATTTTCGTTACGGATGGTGCCACGTTAACATCGCATAAATTTTCATACGTCACAGAATGAAATAATTTAATGACGGCAGAATTTTGTAGAGAAATCCAAACGCCGAAACCGGAAACGGCCATACCTGTGACGATTTTTAATCCGTCCGTGCTTGCTTGGAATGAATGCTTTAAAATAGAAGAAAGACGGAAATAATTAAAGTAATTAAATGATTAAAAAAAAAGAAAATGTCGGAAATGTACAAAAATCTAACTTCAATTTGTAACGGATTCGTGTTTAATATTTTTATGTTGTTGTGACAACCGCACCAAAGTTTTCCATCGACGGGTGTCATTTTATTTACGGGAGCATTCGGAGTACCGACGGTTATCGTACTCGGATTCGACGTGTTCCATCCACCTGCTGGACAAAACATTTAACGAGACGCCATTATTAGAATTGGGTCACGTGACCGGTGGGGGAAAAAAACCGACGTTTTGAACTTACCCTGATCTCTCGAGTAAACGATTATGTCGCCATTCGAAAGTGACACGAAAACTCTGTTGTCTAAATATCTGAAACGATTATTATTATTACAAAAATTTATTTTCTTCTTCCACGTTTTTCTTTTTCGGGGGCGTGGGGGGAAAATTCAAACTCACATAATTGATTGAACTGAACTTGTGTGCTGTATTTTAACTTTGTTCTTTTTTATCCTTATGTTATCCGAACATAAATACACGTGTATGTTTCCATCTTCTGTTCCCAACCACATGGTAGGCTGTTGATTTTCCGCATCTTCGATTCCTCCTTCTCCCGTTTCTGTGGTACTCAAAGGTTCGGATTTTGATCTTCTCGCTGTGGAATAAAAATTTTTTTTTTATTATTATTTTCCCGCCAAATTGAAAAAGAAAAAAAAAATTGAAAAATCACCGAAAAATTCTTTGTTGGCATCGTCATCATCTTCGTCGCTACTCGA
Organism: Pediculus humanus corporis; assembly: GCF_000006295.1. Classification (NCBI taxonomy): domain Eukaryota; kingdom Metazoa; phylum Arthropoda; class Insecta; order Psocodea; family Pediculidae; genus Pediculus; species Pediculus humanus. Next base: position 238,810 of record NW_002987829.1, read on the forward strand.
ACTGCTTATGAGTTCGACGCTTCTACTTTTATCAGAGTGTTCTTCGACTCCTGAAGACACGTCAGACTCCACATCTGATTTTTTTTGTACGTTTTTCGATAACCTATACGCCGGGGAGGAGGGGCGTGTGAGGGGTAACAAATTTTCATTAATTTATATTTAAAAAAATGTAATTTGTTTGTTTGTTTGTTTGTTTGTTTTGGACTCACTTGGTGACACCCGCCGGAATCGAGGCTATGCATAAAAGTCTAGCGTTGCACACTCCGTTACATGACGTCACAGTCGGTTCAGGTTGAAGGCTTAAAACGCAAACTTGTCCGACGTAACCGTCGGAGTTGCAAACCCAAACATCTCGAAGATTGAAAGCGTTCAAACCGAGAGTCGGAGCTGCACACGTAAATTGTAAACCCGCTCTTGTTTTACGTATCGGAACGGAAGCCATAAATTCGGGTGAAGGTTTCCGATCGGCAGATAGCGCTGGAAACGAAAAACGGAAACGGAAAATGATCAAACAAACGATGCGTCGTGAGGATAGATGTGGAGAAAGAGAAGAATGAAAATTTTACCCAATTTTTGTTTACAATCGTTGAATGATTCTTCCCAACTCGATCTTTTTTCCGGTTTTGTAAAAACAACGGAAACGTTTTCCATACCGTGCCTGAGAAGAACAGAAACAAATTTTTTTTTGTACAAAATTCTCATGGGGAGTAAGAAAAAGAAAAAAAAAAAAGAAATTCTATATACGAACTGCGTGTTCAACATGAGTTCCAGGTACGATAATTGCGAATCGCTCGTTTGTCTTTCCGCCAATTGTTTGTTGACATTTGAAAGCATGTCCTTGACGATTTCTTCGAGGGATGTGCGCGGACATTGTAGAGTCAACGTCAAATCGCTTATCTGTGTCAAAACGCAAACATCCTCGGATAATTTTTGTATTTCTTTCATCATTTTTTTAACGTTATCATCTTTGGCTGCTGAAACGCATTGGGGAAAAAAAATAATTTCCGTTATTTTTTGTAAAAAAAAAAAAAAAAAAAAAAAAAAAGAAAACCGGAAATGCTTTGATCGATGGATCGATCGATTAACTCACTTTTGACTACTTCTAAATCATCTATTGGAATTCTCATGAGCAATTTATATTTATTTGCATCGAGCGAGCTTGCGACGGTTGTTCCAGTACAAGTACTGCAAAAAAAACAAAAAAGTTTGTATGAAAGGAGAGGAAAAAAAAGAAAAATGGCGGTTGGTGGCTGTGATAACTCACGCGGAAGGTTTACGTATCGTTCCGCTTCGTCTTTTTATACTTGTGATAATGAGCAAATCGGAAAATAAAAACAATGCTCTCTCTTTTCTCGTTCCCTGACCCGAGGCCATGGTCACGGTGTCGTGTCGGACGAACGTCCGATCGTTGGACGTCAAATCCACGAGACCCTCTATGAGAGCTTCGAGATCTTTTAATATTTGCTGTTGGTGTTCCATTTCTATCGTTTCCCTTTCCGTTAAATTTATTTTAACGGCGAGCTCGTGGATTTTATGTTGTGCGGCCATCAGGAGAGCATAGTCCGGATGATTTGAGTCCGTGTGTTTGAGGAGTCTCTGAACACGAATGACACAAACAAAAAAATTATACATATTCGAAGAGAAAAAAAAAAGAAAATGGCGGTTGTGGTGGTGGTAGTAGTAGTACCTGTATGAGCAATTCGTATCTTGGAATTCTTTGCACGGGCATTATGATAAGAGAATCGAGTGCTAATTTTCCTCTATGTTCTCTCGCCATCGCCTATAAAAAAAACGAAAATAATCATTATTATTATTATGACGTCGAAAACACGTTTGGTATTTTATAAAATCGTTATTCAAAAGGGAACAACGTGTTAAAATAAATAATAATAATAATAATAATAATAATAAAAATTATCGGGTTGAAAACGAGATGAAGGAGACAAAAAGGTGTATATATATGTAACGCGGAGGTACATGTTTACACCAGGTAATAATTATATATATATATATATATATACAGGTACGAATGATTTTGTTTTTTTTCCGTTAAAACGAAACGCATTAATTATAATCGATAATAATGATAATAATTATTATTAAAATATGTTTGTTAGGACGTTAAAAAAAAAAAAAAAAAAGTAACCGAGTAAATCGTTTACCATAAAAAAAAAAAAAAACGGTTTTCAAATTATTATTATTATTATTATTATTATTATTGTCAAGGTAATAATTTAACATTGGGAGGAGGGAGGGAAGGGGAAGGGAAGGGAGGAGGAGGAAAACGTTTAAAAGTTTCCTTAAATAGTAGCCTGTTATTTAACGGGTTTTTTTCTTTTTTTTAAAAGAGACGTTGAAGGAAAATATGTTTTGATGGTGTTTGTATGTGTAAAGACATGGATCGGATAGATAGTCAGTCAATCAATCAATCAATCAATCAATCATTTGTAAAATCAAGTCGATAATTTCTAGTGTAATTTTATGAATTTTTTTATAAATTAAAAGAGGTTTTCTTGTTAGTATGTTGGGGTTGTGGGGAAAAGAAGAAGGTTGACAACACGGTAGCGAAGTTGGTTTCGTTTTGCTACAATTTTCTCTCTCTCTTCAATTTTCTCTTCCTCTCTCTCTATCTATCTTTCTTCAATTTTCTTTTTATCTCTCTCATTTTTGTTTTTTTTTTTTTCTAATATTTTTCACTGCCTTTTTTTATTTATTTTTCTCTTTTTCTTTGTTTTCTTCTTTTCTCTCTCTCTCTCTCTCTGTCTGCTCTTTTTCAATTCTTCCTTTCTCTCTCTTTTGAACTCTTTTTCCTCCTATTTCTTTATCTTTAGTTAACTTCTTTTTTTTTTCTTTTTTTTAAATTCTCTTTTAGGTTAGCATTTTATTACTTTATCGAATGTTTCTTTTTTTGTTTCGCTTTCTGTCTTTCTCTCTTGGTCTTTTCTTTTTTTCCTTTTTTCCTACCTCTCTACCTCTACCCCTGTCCTACCCTCCTTTTTCTTTCTCTTCTCCCTACCTCTTTCTTTTTCTATTATTTCGCTTTATTTTTTCTCACTCTCTCTTTCCATTCCTCTTTTCCTGCGTCTCTTGGTATTATTCTTCTCTCTTTTTTTGATTTTATTCTCTCTCTCTCTCTCTCTCTCTCTCACTTTGTCTAACATCCCAATGTTCTAGACGTTTCCTCAAATTTTCCAATAATATTTCGTGATGGTTTAATATTGATGGAATCTTAAAACAAGAAAAAAAAAAATTAATGATAATAATAATTTGACACGCGCATAAATTTAGTTTGTGTCGAAATTTGAAATTTTTTTTTTTTTACCTGATAAAAAATTTCGTCGACGACAACCGTGTCGACTAATCCCACGTTTTCGGGACTTTTCAACGGTCTCAGGTACTTCTGTGAAAAGTAATTAAAAATATTTTATTTTATTTTGTTGTGAATTGGAAAAGCCGTTGAAGACTATGTACGTTGGAACTTTTTATTTGGATTGGTTTGGAGAAAGAGAGGGAGAGAGAGAGAGAGACTGCGAGATGATAGAAATGAGCGAGAGAGACACGGAGAGAAAAGGAAACAAAGAAAGAGAACAAGAGTGGCTAAGACATAGAGAAAACGAGAGAGAAAAAAAATAGAGAAAGAGAAATAGTGAAGGAGGGAAAGAGAGACTGAGCGAGAGGGTTGAAATGAGAGAGAAGGCGAGGGAGAAGAGAGAGAAAGCAAGAGAGGGAAAGAGACTGTGGTATGGTGAAAATGAGCGAGAGAGAAAAGAAAAGAGAGACAGAGAAAGTGAGAAAGTGAGGGAAAAAAAAGAACTGAAATAGAGGGTTGAAAAGAGAGTGAAGGAAGAGAAAAGGAAAGAGAGAAAGAGAGAAGGAAACAGAAAAGAGAGGAAATGAGGAAAAAAGACTAAGAAACAGAGACAGAGAGAGAGGAAGAGAAAAGAAAACAGAGAACGTGAGGAAGACAGGCTAAGAAAGAGAGACAGAGAGAGAGAGAAGAAGAGAAAAAGAAAGAGAGAGAGAAAGATAAAAAATGAAAAACTTACCCTCGCAATTATTTGTAAAGATTCGACGTATGATTTTTCCGTATCGAAAAGTTCGACAACGACGTGAGTCCTCGTGTCCTGACAAACAAACAAACAAACGAAAAAAAATTATTTATTATTATTATTATTATCATTATTATTACATCGAAAACCTGAAAAATCGATAAATCGATTATCATCATCATCGTTAACAACAGTAACGAAAGGAATAAATTGCACAAAACGAAGAACGACACAGAATGTCTTCATGAAAAATTTTTTTTTTGGGGGGGGGGAAGGGAGGAAGGGGGAAGGGAGGGAATAGGGAATAGGAAGATCATTTAACTCATTACGTCATACCTTATAGAGAATGGGATTTGATTTATATTACGTCATTAATGAAAAAAAATTTTTTTAAAAATGAAACAAAACTTTTTTATTTTATGAGGACGAATACAACCACCGACACACGCATTTTTGTTTGTTTTGTTTGTTTTCCTGATTATTTTTTTCTAGATATTTTTCAAATTGCATTTTCGTACAATCGAGTTCTTTTTTAACTTGACACAACAATTCTTCGATGATTTCAATGTCTCCGGTGCATTTTTTCTTTTCTTCGATCAACCTTTGAATTTTTTCATTCGGTTTAATGGAGGCTTTGAATTTGCATCGATTCATCAACAATTTATCTCTCATTTGTATCATGACGATTTCTTGCATTCTCATAGATTGTTGCGTTTCTTCGACGGTTGCACACCACGACGCATCGCAATCTTTCAACGAAAAACCATTATTATTATTATTATTATTATTATCGTTGTACTGTTTATTCCATAAATTCGTGTCGGATGAATTGAAAAATTTGTCTCTGTCTTTTTGACAATCGAAATTTTTTAATATTTTAATTGCTCTGTCGTGATTTTTATGTTTGCATTTATCATCCCCCAATTGCTCTTGCTGTTGTGGACAACAACACGTCATCTTGGGACAAAATTTCGAATGCGAAAACAAACTCATAATTTTTTTCCTTTTTTTTTCCTTTTTTTATTTTTTTTTATAAATTTTTCAAATAATTTTTTTGAAATTTTTTTATTTTATTTTTTTAAAAACATTTTTGTTGTTGTTGTTTTTTTATTACTCTATGACATCTGGGAAAAAAATATCATATAGAGTATCGTTTCCACCGCCTTTTCGATACGGAATAATTAAAATGGATTAAAATTTTTGCTTTTTTTTCGAGATAGTAAATAAAAATTTAAAAAAAAAAAAAAAAAAATGTCATCGAATAATAATAAATGTTGTAATTGTAAAAAAAATATATCAAAAGATAAATACGTGAACGGAAACGAATTGGAACAGCAACAGCAACAACAACGGCAATATCAGCAACTTCAACAGCAGTGTCAAAATCAACAACAACAACAACAACAGCAGTATCAAAATCAACAACAACTTCAACAGCAGTATCAAAATCAACAACAACTACAACAGCAGTATCAAAATCAACAACAACTTCAACAACAGCAGCAGCAGCAGCAGCAGCTACGACAATATCAACAAAATCAACCGGCTGTTTCGTCACTACCCCAACCCCTTATCAAATCACCCTTACAACATCATCCGGTACAACAGCAAAAATTATTACAACAGCAATTAAATTGCGACTTGAAACACGGGCAATTTGGTTTTTGTAAAAAAGAATTGGCCATAATGGAATATGTCAACGAACAAATGAAACCCAAACCCATCGATGTGAATCTTAGAATAATGGTACCGAAAAAGAAAAACGCATGCGATTCCGTAGATGATTACGGAAAGGATAAAGGATGATGATGATGGTGATGGTGATGAAGCACAAACCGGAAGTGCAACGACAGCGACAGCGATGACATCAAAAAAAAAAAAACATAAAAATTTATTGTTAATCATTAATTAAATAATAAAAAATTTTGTAAAAAAAAAAAAAAAAAGGATTTTAAAAAGGGTTTTATTGTGTTTAAGGAAACAAAACAACAGGAATAACAGGAACAACAACAAACGCAACAACCGCGACAACAGCTACAACAGTCGGAATGTCTTATTGACGATATTTTTCTTTAATTATTTCAACTTGAAATTTATGTTTGAAATGATCTAAATCCATTTCTAAATTTTTTATATCTCGTTCGATTTTATCGATATCTCTATCGAGTTGATCGTCGTCACCACAATCGTTTTTATGATCGATGAGAGTCGCTTTAACGTGAGGTTTCCGGTATTCGTCTATTAATTTCCGTTGAAAATTCGATAAATGTAGCGCGACGTGTTTTTTACACACGGAAGGTATCGGAAACATTCCTAAAATTCCATTTTCCGGATATTTTGGAAGGAAATCATCGAAGAGAAAACATTTGCAAATTTTTTTCTCATTCTTCACGTTGTTATTATTATTATTGTTATTATTATTATTATTATTATTGTCAACGTTGTCGTTGCTGTTGGTGTTATCAGCGTTTATTGTTTTCTTTATATTTTCAAATTTTCCCTTTTGTTTTTCAGGTTTTTTTTTCGTTGGCGTCGTCATCATCATTTCTATTCTTCTTCTTCTTCTTATTATTATTATTATTATTTAACGTGAAATTTTTTTTTTCCTTTTTTCCTTTTATTTCATTGTTTTTTTGTAAAATTTTTATTTAAATTTTTTGTAATTTTTTTGTAATTTTTTTATTATTATTTTTTATTTATTAATAATTAAAAAGAAAAGAAGTAGACGACGATGACGACGACATAATAATAAATAAAATTGTCATAGAGATAATAAACGACGGGATGCCAACATTAAATAAAGATGGCGGTGGTACCGATTTAAGGGAAACGAAAATAATGTTTAGCTTATAAGAAAAATTCAAAGCCTCCGAGATTTTAATGAGATTTTTTTTTTTTTTATAATGTTTGGTGAAATGTAAAAACATAAACATATGTAAACGTTTAGATGAGGATAAATTAAAAAGTGTTATTATAATTGTCTTCAAATAATAATAATAATAATAATAATAATAATAGTGGGTAAATAAAAAGGAGGAAAAAAAATGAATCACGAAGCACCGCACGGTTTTGTACCCGTGTGCGCTTCCGTACTCTACGAAACACCCGGAGCCATTTACGTGAGCATAGATCCGGATGTATGGAAAATCAGGTGTCGACAATGTCAGGAAAAAACCGAACACAAATGCGCTTTGAAAAAATTGAAAAAAAAATTTCGCGTATCGACGGAATATTCGAGAATGAAAGAAAAAATATCGGAAAAAGATGATGATGTTGAAAAAAGTCCTAAAGGAGATAAGGGAGAAGGAAAAGGTAAAAAAAAGGAAGGAGAAGAAGGAAAAGAAGGAAAAGAAGGAAAAGAAGGAAAAGAAAAAAAAGAAGGAAAAGAAGGAGGAAAAGGTAAAGGTAAAGAAAAATCGCCGCCAAAACCTGATAAAGATAAGAATAAAGTGTCGGCGGTTAAAATCACGGGTCAAGCGTTAAAAAAACCGAGATCTCCGACTGCGAGCGAATTAGCTCTACTACCAGCCGTTCCCATACCTACGAATTACTGTGCATGTTCCGACAGGCCCATGGACATAACGGCTCTACCCTATACCTGTAACTGCACCATATACAGACCGCTGAATTTTTCCCTACAACTCGAAGTGTCCGGCGAATTTAAACCCGCATACGTTCCGAAGGAAAAAAAAATTAAAGATTCCGTTTGAAAATCATCATCATCATCATCATTATCATTATTATTATTATTATTATTATTTCATCATTTGTATTAAAAATTTCAATGTTGCCAACCAAAACAAAAAAAAAAAAGCAAAAGTCAAATTTATTCAAAAAAAAAAAAAAAAATTATCCGCGTTTTGTGGGATTCAATTATGAGGAGGAGGAGGTATCTCGCCACGTAGAAGACTTTGGTGACGTCACTACGATTCATATGACGTCACATTTCCGGTTTTCCATAGAGAGAGAGAGAGAGAAAGAGTGATAAGGGTTAATCAATCGGTCGGCGAATGGATTTTTTTTTATTATTTAAAAAAAAATTTCTAAAAAAAATTAAAAATTTATAGAATCGATTGATGGATGGATGGATCGATCGATCGATATATCGAACGATTCGAGGACCTTTTGTTTTACGGATCATTTTTAAATGTATCGGAATCGCAATTGGGTCGACCATCGTCGAATTTCGATTGCGGCGGTGGCGGTGGTGGTGGATCCTTCCATCTTCTATTACACAAACCTGATTTTTGCGACGTCCATTCCTTTCTCAACCTTTGAACGAATTCCATTTTTAATTTTATTCCTTTTAATTCTTCTTCGAGTATTTTTAATTTTTCATCGTTTATCCTAATTTTTTCATCTTCTAAATTTATTTCCTTATCGGGATTTTCGGATTTTTGTTGTTGTTGTTGTTGTTGCTGTTGCTGTTTTTTAGCATTCCGGATATCGTCGTCGTTCGTGTTGTTGTTGGTGGTGTTGGCGTTTGTGTTGGTGGTGGTAGTGGTGGTGTTGGTGTTATACTTCCCACATGGTACATTTTTAAAATCTTCAGTTTTTATTCTGACGGAAAAAATCGGGGTTTCACATTTTGTTTTACATTTTTCCTTTCGCTGGGATTCGCCGCCGGTTGTTTTATTCGAATCGTTTTTTTCGTTCGGATTCATTTTTTTTTTTGTCTTTTTTAAATTTTTCGGTTTTTTTTAAAAATATTTTTTTAAAATTTATTGAAAAAAAATTAATAATAATAATATTTTGTTTACATTTTCCTTCCACGTTTAAAATCAAAAAAAAAAAAATCCCCATCGTGGCAGGAAATTATTTAAAAAAAAAAATTAACGTTTGGGGAGGCTTTGATTGTTAAATCGATCGACAATTAATTTACCCTAAACGAAAAGTGGTATAACGAAGGCAGTGGAAGTGGCGCAGGTGGCGGTGGTGGTGGTAGCGGTGGCAGCGTCGATTTTAAAAATGGTGGTAAAAATACAGGGGAAGGGGAGGAAAAAATATTAAATTTTTTTTTCCTTTTTTACATTTATTATTAAAATTTAATCGTTTAATACTAACGCAAAAAAAGTCGTTTTACTAATAATAATAATAATAATAATAAATATAAAATTGAGAGAGAGAGAGAGAGAAAGAGAGGGAAAACCTGAAGAATAAAAAAAATTATTATTATTATTATTATTATTATTAACGGGTTAAAAAATAATAAAACGACGCCATTAAACGCCAAATAACTAATTCAATAAATTTTATTGACGGTTATAAAAATAAAAAAATAAGAAATAAAAAACTTATTATCATTATTATTATTATTATTGCTATTAATTTGCGTTCGAAATTATTATTATTATTATTACTACGAATAAAGAACGCGTTTTCGTCGTTTGTTTATATTTGAAAAAAAAATAAAAAATACGTAAATAAAAATTTAAATTCTTAAGAAAAAAGTTACGTAAATTAAGTAATAATAATAATAATAATAATAATAATTTTTGTTTCTTACGTGGAAATAATTATGTAAAATTTTGACGTGACTTTAGATTTCTTCGAGGTTTCTGCTTTCTATATATCGAAAATGGCGCGTAAATTTTTTCGAAATTAAAATCGAGTAAATATTATTTAAAAAAAGTCATAGAGTAATAACGTCGTGTCTTTAGACGATACAAATTTATTCGTAATAATAATGATGGGGGGGGGGATGTGAAAGATAGGGGAGAGGAGTGTAAAGTCACGGTAATAAAGAAGGGGAAGGCGGAAGAAAGAAAACCGGAAATTTGGGTAAAATAATTTGTGAAAAATTGGATTTAAATTGTTGAAAGTATTATTATTATTGTTTTTTTTAGTTTTTTTGTTGTTTTTTTTTGGATTAAAACGAAACAGAAAAAAAAAAAAGTATTCGAATGAGAGAACGAACGAACAAACAAACAAACAAGCAAGCAATGGAACAAAACAAACAAACATACGAACAAGAAAGAAAAAATCAAATGAGAAAATTTTTAGCACAGTTTAAAGTTGCTTGTTGAGCTTTTAATGTTTCTTTGTCGTTTTTCGCTTTACACAAATCCCTTTGCATTCTTCGTAGTTCGACTTCAATTTCTTGTAATTGTTGTGCTATTTTATTGCTTCGGTTGTTGGGATCATCAAATGATTGTTTGTTTACGTTGTTAATGTTGTTGTAATTGTTGTCGCAATTTCCGCCCTGGGGTTGTACGTTAACTTTAAAACTCACGTCGACCGGTGCCGGTTTGATCATGTTACCCTGTATTCCCGCGTAGGGAGACGGGGGTGCTATTCCACCACCTAAATTGCTGTAATAATTCCCTCCGCTTCCTCCGGCGCAACCGCCGCCACCGCCACAACAAGCTCCACAACCTCCACCTTGAGAACACATTTGACAAAATTCGCAACCTTTTCCGGTCGTTTGTTGAGCGTTGTTGAAATCTTTTCGACATTTTTTACCGTATGGTGGCATCATGGCCGACCAATCGTTCGGATTCGTCATGAGGGGTTCCGTCGGTTGCAATTTCGAACATGGTACGGTTTTACCCGCGATTCCAGTCATTCCACCGCACGGTAATTGTCCCGGTCCTGGAGGTTGAGACGACGCTGCCGTTTTATTCGATTGCATCGGCGCATTGTGATGCATCGCTTGATAGGTACTTATTGGAAAACCTGGAGGAAGTTGTTGCGGTGCTCCAGCGACGGCAAATTTTCCTTGCATTTCGTGTCCGGGTGGTACGGCTCCGGTTGCCGTGTAACTAGACGGAGGACCCATGACGGCGTAACCGGATTCCGGATTACCGTGTTTCGGACATCCCGTTCCGGGTGTTTTCGTCGCCGAAACGGACATTTCAAATTCGAACGGGGGTGTATTTTCCAATTCCGATTTCAAATGAGCCACTTTTTTACTCAACATGTCGTTTTCTCTCATCATGACTCTCATTTCTCCCTCCATGCAAGCTATTTGATACTGCAATCGATTCCTCTCTTCCGCCATGCACCTACGTTCCTTTTCTAATTCTTCTCTTTGTTCCGGCGTCAAACCGTTTTCGTCTCTGTCGGAATCCGTTCTCTTATTCGCATTCGGTTTTTTCATATCCATGCAAACGACAACTTTGGGCATCATGTCATCCCATGAACTGCATATCACGACTCTCGGTAACAAATCGTCGGGAAAATTATCCTCTTCTTCGTCTTCATCCAAAACGGTCGTTTCTTCACCTAGCGAACCCTTTCCCGCCATTTCCATCAATTTGGCTATCCTTTTTATAAGTTCGTCGAGGAGTGCGGTTTTCTCCATGAGGGTTTGTTGTAAATTTTGTATCTTTGCCTTATCATCGTTCGTTATGACTTCCTTGCATTGATATTCCGCAATTTTCTTTTTAATTTCTCCGATTTCCCTTTTTAATTCTTTGGCTTCTTCTTCCGCTTCTTTAAGTTGTATCATTATCTGTGAATCCGTGACTGGAATGTCTTCTTCGAATTCATCGTAACCTTCTTCTCCTCCATGTTCTTCTCCTCCGTGTTCTTTTCCTCCGTGTTCTTTTCCTCCTTTTCCAATGGGTTCGTATCCCATATCTTCCATTTCTTCACCATCTTCGGTATCGTCCATTTCTTCCGCATCGTACATTTCTTTAACTCTAATGTCGGGTTGATTGGCTTTTCCCCCACCCTCTTCATTATTATTGACAAATTCTTCCGCTTCCATTTCATCTTCCGTCATTTCTCCGGGTTCTTCCATTTTTTCTCTCTCTCTTTTTCTTTTTTACTTTCGGTTTTTCAAACTTGTAATTTTGTCACTCGCAAAAAAAAAAAAAAAAGGAAAATTTTGGTCCGAAAAAAAAATTTTGGTTTTTTTTATTTTTTTAATTCGTTAAAAAAATTTTGATTTTCTTTTACATTTCTTGTTGTTGTTTTTTTTGTTGTTGTTGTTGTTAATGCGTCGGATGTTTGTTTGTTTTTTTATGTAAACATAATGGAAAATGGAAAATTAGCAGACAAAAAAAGTTTTTTTTTTTTTTTGAATTTAAAAAAAAGAAAAAATGATTTCTGGAATCATTTTGATTTTCGAGGGATATATAGTAACAACCCCCAACAACCACCAACAATTACCACTACCACCACCGCCGCCGCCATCGTTTCGTTCTTTGTTAACATCTTTTATAGTGCCACGATAAAACCAATAAAAAAATAAAAAATTAAAAATAATAATGATAATTTACGCGTGTTTCCAAAGTGTGAAAGGTCGTCACTGTACGACAAGTAAAAATTTTCGAATTCGACGATTTGGAATTTGTTTGTTTTTTTTGCCAATGTTTTATAAAAATGGCGGTAAATAAAATTTTTTAAAAGTTTTCAAAAAAGTGACGAAAAAAAATTTAATGAAAGTAAAATCACGGGAGGGAAAAAAGCGGGAAAAAGCGGGGGAAAAAGCGATACAATGTTTTTTTTTTCTTTCTACAACCACGTCGAATTTGAAATTTAGTCCAACATTATATTATTAGTCAACGATTAAAATCATAAACTTTAAAAAAATTCATTAAAAATTTTTACGTTTAATAAAATAATTGAACGTTTTTTTTTTAAATTTTTTTTTGGCGGGAAAAAATAAATGAACAAAAATGGCGGAATCGGATAGTTAAAATTTTAAATATTTTATACAAACAGACACGATTACGACAAGTTAAAACAACAACCGACCGATGCAACTGCAATCGATGTCTTATAAAATTTATAAAAATTTTTTTAATAAATATAAACGTGGGATTAGCAAAAGAATTATTATAATCGAATGGAAAAAAATAATCATATTTATATATAATCGTTTATACACGTATCAAATGACACGTCAATTTTTTTCTTAAATTTTTCTTTGTTCTTTTATCGTCTTCTTCTGCTTTTTTTTTTGTTTTTTTTCGTTAAAGTTTTTTAAAAAAAAATTTCAAATGTTACGTAAAAATTTCTTTTCAAATTCGATTAGCATATCAATTACCGATCGTAATTATGTAAACGTGGCGCCAGAAAATATTAAATTATAAAATTTGTTGTTGTTGTTGATTATATTATCTTTTATAAATGAGTGATTTTTTAATGAACGAAATGATGAAATAATTTTCTTTAGTTTTTTATTATACTCGTCTTCGAGAAGAAATCGAAATTGAGAAGGAGGGAAAGAGAGAGAGGGGAAGGGGAGAGGAGGAGGAGAGGGAGAGAAAAATAAAATAGAAATCCATGCCAAAAAAAAAAAAAAAAATGGCTCCCACGATCTTTGAAATGTCAATAATACTACTACATGTTCGAAATTATAAAAAAAAAAAAAAAACTCGATAAATAAATAAATAAATAAAAAAGTCGTGGCATTAGTAAATGTAGTAAACGTAATTAAAAAAAAAAAAAATTCACGATAATGACACGAAAAATAAAAAAAAAATTTGTTCTTTTTTTTTTTTAATTTTCCCAATAAGATTTTTTTTTTGAAAAAAATTCATTCATTCATTCACAGTCAATCAATCAATCAATCAATCAATCATTCTTTATTTTATTATTTCACACCCACGCGTGAGTCAATGATTAGTTTTTTTTCTTTTTCTCGCGTTAATTTAACGGGTGGGTAGGAGAGGAGAGGAGGGAGGAAAAGGAGGAGGGGAAATGAGGTCACCTAAATAAATGCAATCGAAAAAAAAAAAAGAAAAATGGCGGCCGAATATTTTTGTTTGTGTTTTTTAACATTGGAAAATTTTTAGTTTCGTGTTTTCTTTTTTTCTTTCTGTTTCTGTTTCTCTTACGATTGAATTACGAGAAGGTAATGAGAGAGAGAGAGAGAGGTAAAAAGGAAGTGGGAGAAAAAGAGAGAGATAATGGGAATGAAAAAGACAGAGAGAGTATGAAACAGGTAGTGAAAGCGACATAAAAAAAAAATAGAAAGGTTGTGAGACAGAGAGAAAGAGAGAAAGAAGGGGAGGGAGTGAGTGAGAGAAAATGATAGTAATGTGAATAGGTAAAGGGAAAGACAGAGAAGAGAGAAAGAGTATGAAATGGGTAGTGAGAACGACAGAGACAGAAAAATACTGAGACCTACAGAGAGAAAGTCTTGTTGACGAGGAGAGAGAAAAAGAGAATGAATGATAAAGGGAGAGAAAAAAAGACAGGACGAGCGAGTGAAAGATAGGTATTGGGAGCGACTGAAAGAGAGAGAGAGAGGGAAGAACATAGAAAGTGGATTAAAAAGGTTGTGAGAGAGAGAGAAAGAGGAGCATATTAAGAGAATAGAAAGGTTTTAAAGACAAGGAGAGAGAAAGAAAGAGATGGATAGAAAGAGAATACAGAGATTGTGAGTTAGAGAGAGAGAGAGAGAGAGAGAGAGAAATAAAGAATGAAAACAGGTATTGTGGGCAACAGAGAAAAAAAGAGGAAGAGAAAAAGAGAGATACAGAGAGAGATGGGGCAGGGGGAAAGGAACACGTAATCAATTATTAATACAAGAACAAATAATAATAATAACAATAACCAAAACGTTATTATTATTATTATTATTATTATTATTATTATTATTATTATTATTAGTAATGAAAATATTTACGCTCGGATTTGAAAATGATTTAAATTCTTTTTAATTCACTTTTTACCGAAAATTCTTCGCCATTAAAAAAAAAAAAAAAATTTTTGAATCGAATCCAAAAAAACTATTCAAGTTCGGCCGTAGGAAAAAAAAAAAAAAAAAAAAACGAACCGAAAATTTTTTTATATATATATAAATATAAATATAAATAATTTACATTTATTATTATTATTATTATTATTATTATTATTTTTTTTACGCATTATTTTTTTTTTTTTTTTTCGAGTAGGAAAAAAAAAAATTTTTTTTTATAATGATGGTAGCCATTACAGAAATAGAATTTTTTTTTTTTTGAAAAAAAAAAAAAGTTGCCAAGTTGAATTTGGCTTCTTGGATCGACATTCGTTCGTTCGTTCGTTCGTGTTTTTATAATTTTAAATGAAAAAAAAAAGAAAAAAAAATTCCCAACGATATGAAAATAATAAAAAAAATTTCCCTTTTTTGCAGGGAAAAAATTTCCCCGCTTCGCATAATTATTATTTATTCGTATTAGATACGTGTGTGTGTGTTTAGGTATTGGATGTGGTTTTAAAGGGAATTTTTTTTTTTAAACGACATTTTATTATGCGATCATTGTTGCCAACATTATTTCATTTTGTTATTTAGTGGATAAACATGTAAGATGGCGTAAAAAGAAAAAAATCTATCGAATGATGCAGTCGAAAATCGATTTTTTCTTTATTTTTACGCGGGAAAAATTTTAAAAACGAAAAAAAGAAGAGAAAGAAAGAAAGAAGAGAAAGAAAGAGAAAGAGAGAAATAAAACATGGATAAAAATAATTAGTAAAACGTTTTTTTTTTTTTTTTTTTTTTTTTTTTTGCGTCGAAGTGTGTGTGTGTGTGTGTGTGTGTGTGTGTGTGTGTGTGTGTCGCGTGGGTTGGTAAATGTCAGAGTTTTTTTTTTTTTTTTTCTTTCTACGTCCGCCGCCATTTTTGTTTTGTTATTGAAAATTTAAATTTGGTTTTTTTTTTTTTTTTATTTAAATATTTTATTCGTGACTTTATACGTTACACGTTCCAAGAAATTTTTTTTTTTTTTGTTAATTTCCATTGAAAATAAGAAAAAGGAAGAAAAAAGTGAGTCTTACCTTTGAATTTTGAGCATTTCCCAATGGATTATCTTCCGTGACGTATCGTCTTTCCGAACTACCCTTAAGTAGAGCTGCTAATAATTCTTGACTCGGTTGAGGATTTCCTTTTATTACGTCTGATGACGTTGTCGTTGTTGTCGTCGGTGTCGTCGGTGTCGTCGCCGACGTCGACGTCGATACAGACGTAGACGAATTTCCTGACGAAAAATTTTCCAATTGAGATGGACTAGATGTGGTTCTTTGATGGCACACTACTAGGGTATCCTTTTGAGCATCATCACCGTTGGGAAAGGGAAGAGTCGAACTTGCTTTACGTTTACTCGGGGATCTGGGATCCGTGTTGTAAACGTTTTGTAATTGTGAATCGTCAAAGGAACGACCCGCGTTGAATCTCGGACGTGGACACGTCAACCTTGATTCCGACGAGGGCCTGGTATTCTCGTTCGAATGAACTCTACCCTCGGGAAGTGGATGAATGTATTCTTCTAAAAATTTCAAATCGTCCGAAAATTGTTTTTTGGACAACAAACGAGTCGTTTCGGGTTTTTTCATTTCTGCTTCCAACATTTGACCGTAGGGTCCCCTTAAGGGCCTTTTGGAATATCGCCTCGGGCCGTGTGAACATCTTCCATTTTTGCTTTCGTTGTCCGATGATAAATCGTAATTGTGAGCGTAAGGTGAAGGTGAACAAGTTCTTTCTCTGTCTCTCATCGGTGTCGAAGGCCTTCTTTCACCTTGATCGCTGTCTCCCTCCGATAACGAGTCGTTTCGGCTTAGCAAATGATATCGTCTGTAGTTTGCCGACACGTCGTCATCTCTTTCGTCGGAACTCTGACACGTTAATTTGGGTTTTTCAACATTTTTCGTCCATTGATTTTTAAAATAATTTTCTTCCACGCTCACGGGTTCGCTGCTACCATCGTTCGACGTGTCGCTAGACCATCTTTTATCAATTTTTTTACTCTCCTCCGTTTCGGATTCTTTCGATTTGTTATCGTTTTTATTGTTGTCATCATCTTCGCCTTTTTCTTTTTCCGAAAAATTATTATCATCATTTTCATTTTTTTTCTTCGTTTCCGTTTTTGATTTTTCCGACGCGTCCGAATCGTTGTCTCTGACAACATCCGATTCTTTCGGCCACGTCGTCACGTATATTTCCGGTTTCGGTGATGTCCCGCTACCCTTTTGCTGTATTATTAATTCGTTTATTTCTCTTTCCAACGTTTCCAATGTTTCTAACGTTTCGTTTTTGTCGGGTACGGATTTTGAATTATCGACGGGTATTTCCGTCGTGGAAACAATCATAGGATATTCTTTGACCATGCATTGATAAACGGTTTTTTCAGAATTCGGACTCACTCTCGGATTCGGACTGTTATTTGCACTATTATTTAAACTATTATCACAAGTTTTTTCGTGAAACTCTCGGACCGTTTCGTTCGAACCCACGCTAAGAGTGTCACCACCACCGATGGTTGGAGTTTCCGAAGACACGCTAACTTCTTCTTTCACATCGGAAAGTTCTCTGTTCAACGAACATTGATGAAGGCTTTTCAAACCGTTTCCGTCGATGGAAGAAAATGGTATTTCATCGGATTTAGATAATTTTTTTGTAAAAGGATAAGTTAAAGATCTCGAACCGCCGGAGGGTTTGTGTCCCTCCGATATGAGTATCAAATTGTTGGATGATCCGATGACGAAACCTTCGTCCGAACCAACAGCCGAATCCACGCTTGGAGTCGATCCGGCATTTTCGGTAACTTTATCCGGTGGCGGACTCACGGATGTTGAAGCGTCCACTTGTTTCACTCTTGGGAATGTGACACAACCGAACGATGGAATACCGGGTTTGGATTCGTTTCCGTTTTTACGTAGCGTTCTCGTGTATTTCCCGTCCGCGGTGTCATAATCAACCTGAGAGAAGGAAGCGCTGCGAAAGGCGTTGATGCGTTGAGCGTAACCAGCGATACCGGATATGGTGGGTTTAGAATGAGTTTTTTTCGGTTTGGGTATGTTACAATCGAATTTATCATCGTCCGATAATGTTTTACACTCGTCACTTTTCACATCGAAATCTTTCGGCGATTGTGTCGCGGGTCCCGAATCCACGCTCCGAATGGATGCTTCCCGTTTGGGACCTCCGGATTTCGATTGAAAACCCGTCAAACTAGTTGTACTACCGAAAAAGTTTCTTAAACTGGGGCCTCCCGTTTGTTTGCCGCTAATAGATTTCGACGGAGAACTAGATGAAGAATTGCACGTCGGCGGTTTCTTTTTATCACCACTTCCCGCACTAGGACCACGACTGTGAAGGAGTTTATCCGTCAATTCTCGTAATCTTTCCGTTTTGTCACTGATTTTTTTCTTTTTTTGCACCGCACCGGATGCCGCGGATTTATCGTTATTCCCTCCGAACCTGAACTTTTGTAATTTATCCAAAGTGATTTGAAATTGATTTCCGGACGTTGAATTATCATCTTTCGTACCCGGTATCAATCTCGACGTGTCCTTATCTTCGGAGGACGAAGATGAAGAAGGAGTTGGAGCATTACCACCGAATTTAAAATTGGCTTTGGCAAAAAGAGGTCGACGAGAGGAATTCGGCGTTTGGGGACTCGTTGCTTTCATGTCCCCAATGTTGTTTGATTCGTCACTCTCGACCGCAAAACAGCTGCTCACGGGAATCCTTTTCGGCCGTGACACCTCGGAAACACTGCGGTATACTGGCGCCGTCGCTCTCTCTTCGCCGGCCTTACCACCGCCGCCGCCGCGTTTATTATTAGCCTGCACTTTTTCGTTCGCGTTCGGGAGAGGGATCTTAGAAGGCGGAAGAGAAGATCCCCGAGTCGTACGGGGCCACGCCATCTGCATTACGTCGCAACAGTGATCAATTTCAATTGAATCCCCATCGTTTGGAATCGAACCGCGAGAGGGAGAAGTATTTTCATCGGGTGACGACGGAGAAAAGCGAACGCCATATCGAACGGATCCGATAGTCACATAACCTGCCGTTGAGGTAGATCTATATTTAAAAAAAAAAAAAAAAATTTTGTTTACAAATATTTTTAGACCGCTCGATTCAGAGTCAGATTTAATATTCAACGATATAAATCATCTGGCATAACAAAATGACAGCTGCTATGTTAATGACTTTTCTCTTCGATTCGAATTTTGTTTGTCTTTGTTGTTCAAACCAAACAAACGAACAACATCTTAAAACAATAAAAGAAAGAACAACTACTTCCGGACGACAAAAAACTCTGCACGGATTCAATACGTTTTTTGTTTTGTTTTTTTTTTTTTGTTTTTTTTGTTTTTTTTTTTTATCGAGTTCGATTTGGTTATAGTGAAAGAAAAAGAAAAGAAAAAAAAAATTTTTTTTTTCTTTCTTCTTCTTTCTTACACTTGTCAGTCAGTGAATGAGTGAATGAATCGATCAATCAACTGCCAAACAATCAACTCCAAACCCTAAATAAATAAACAATCATTTCGAACGTGGCACGAGATTGCGTGCGAATTTTTTTTTGTTTTTGTTTTGTTCTTGTCGTTGACTCGTCGTCGGAAGTGACGCGAATCTTTTGGGTTTTTTTTGTTAATATTTTCTTCTGCCACTTTCGAAATGAATCATCACTTGACGATGGTAATTTTTAATGAAAGCAAAATAATAATGATAATACGTTTGGTTACGACGAACGTGGAATTTATTGCTTAATAAAATCTAATTTAAAAAAAAAAAAAACGGGAATCGACGTGTCATTAACAATAATCAGTTAATAAATTTTCAAAAGGTTAGTTTTTCAGTTTGTTTTCCGTTTGTCGTTGGTTAAAATAAGAAGAAGCAGAAGAAATAAAAAAAAAAAAAAAAAAAAAAAAAACTAGAAATTCTTCTGCTATTTATAGCTCGCGGAAATTTAAAAAAAAAAAAAAAAAGAAATTTTCAGTTGAGAAATAAATATCGTGTGAATTTAAAAAATTTCGAGGTAAAAAAAAAAATTATCATTTTTGCGGTTAGTCTAATGCCACGTAAAAAATTGTAACACTTACTTTTCCCATGCCTGTGCTCTTGCCGCAACGGATCCAAAATTTTTAAACAAAGAACTTTTTTCATCTTTCATTGCCGTTTTTTCATCGTCGTCGTCGTCATTTCCGTCGTCGCAACCGTCGCATCTTAATATCGGACAACTCGATTTTGATTCTTTTCTTTTATAAAAATCTTTACCGCGGAATCCGTTTGAATCATTCGAACTCACGGACATTTCCGGTTTTGTTTTTTTTTTTTTAATCAATCATTCACATCTGTTGGCCGGGAAAAAACAAAATATCGTTTTACAAAAATTGTGATTTTTACACTCTCCTCCCCTCTTTTCCCCCCACTCCCTCTCTTCCCGGGTTTCCGATGCTTTTTTTTTTATAGCAGAAAACAAATCCATTCAATTATTATTATTATTATTATTATTATTATGATTTTAACGGTACTTAACCTACGCTTTGAAAAAATAAAAAAAAAATAAAATAAATTATTTATTCTTTTTTTTTTTTTTTTGAGAGAGAGAGAGTCGTGGAATTAACTTCTTCGTTTTTTCTTTTTTTTTTTATCCGAAAATATTTTTCGATTGAAATTTACACGTGTAATTAGACAAAAAAATATTTCTTTTTGTGTTTTCCGGAACCCTCCGTTACAAAACGTTACGATAAATTTTCCATTTAAAAAAAAAAAAAAACAAAAAACTGCGCATTCGTGATGCATTTTTAATAAATTAATTATTATTATTATCATCATTATTTAAATTATTAATTTTTTTTTTTAAAGCAGAAGAAATTTTTTTATTTTTTATTTATAAAGATTAATAATAATAAGAAGAAGAAGAAGTAGAAAAAAAAGGGAAGTAAAAAAAAAAAAAATAAGAAATTTCTAAATTTCTAAATTTAAATTTATTCGTTTCGTACATGTGCGTTTGTTAAAAATTTTTTTTCGTTATTCGTCGATGACGTACGACGACGACGACGACGACGTCGACGCCATTTTGAATTTGCAAATTTTTATTAAAAAAAAAAAAAAAAGAATTTTCCCGTTAATTTTCTCCTTTTTTTCTCATTTTCTTCTTTTTCTTTTTTTCCCCCATTGAAAATCTACTGGAAATGTTATTGGAATCTACCGGAAATTCGATTCGTTGTAAACGATATATAATATATTGAGTTTAAATGATAATGATAATGATAATAATAATAATGATAATGATAATAAAGGTAGTAGTAGTAGTTGTGGTGGTAGTGGCAGTAGTAGGAGTAGTAGTAGTTGTGGTAGTAGTAGTAGTAGTGGCAGTAGTAGAATTTAAAAGTAATAAATTCGCGCGATAAATAATTAAGCAATTAATCAAAGTAATTTTTTCTTAATTGTTTGTATTGTTCTCGTCGTAGTCGTAGTCGTGGTTGTTGTTGTTGTTGTTTGTTCGGTTTGTTCGAGGTTTAGTTTGCCGATGGTGTCGATGGTGTCGATGATGTCGGTTGCGGTGGCATTAATATTATCCTTTTCATTCACTCTCTCTCTGCCTCTCTCTCTGTCTCTTCTTAAAAAAATTTATCATTATTTTTATTAAATGAATTTAAAACATTGTTTGCATTCAAATAGATCCGCCATTTTATCATTTCTCGAATGAAAAATCTTAATAATAATAATAATAATAATTAATGGCGAACACAAATTTTGTTGTTGTTGTTGTTGTAATAATAGTTTCATTCACTTTGAATATAATTTTTTTTTTTTTTTTTTTTGGGCGCGGATTGTTATTTTCGTTACGTCGCGAAAAATAAAAAGAAATAATAATAATGATGATAATAAATAAATAAATAATGATTTCGTCGTGGCATTAACAATAAAAAAACAATCGTGAAAAAAATGTCGAAAATAAACAACATTCGGTCTGTCGGATTTTTTTTTTTTTTTTTAAAGTGAAACACTCGAACAAAAAAAAAGAAAACAAAATATATATACGTCGGGTGTGATAATAATAATAATAATAATAATGATGATGATGATGATGATAATAGGAGTGAAAGAGAAAGAGGATGAATGGATGGATGATGATGATTCGGAAAAAAAAAGAAAAGAAATTTTTGTTTAAATGTATATTCGTTTGAAATATATATCGAATTAAAAAAAAAAAAAAGTGTCGTGGAAGCAGAAGATTGGATAAAATTTACAAAAAAAAAAAATTTCTTTCTTTCTTTCTTTCTATTCCATCATCATCATCATCATCATCATCATTCTGCCTGCTTGCCTGTCTGTTCGACTGTTTGTCTGTCTGTACGTCGTCATCATCATCTCTCTCTCTCTCTCTCTTTGTGTATTCATCTTTCAGTTTGTCTCTTATAGAGAAATGAATAAAAAAAAAAATTTCGTTTATATTGCAAAAAAGAAAAGATGGCGCCTTTTTTTCTAAGAACACCGACACTTAATAGTAGGTGAATTATTGTTCGAGATTATTAATAATAATAATAATAATAATAAATCGCGAGTGTTAGAAAAAGAAAACGAGTGATGATGCTGATTCAGTGACGTAACGGTTTTCCGTACGTTACAAAACGGTTTCATATTATTATTATTATTATTATTATTAATGAATATCGAATTTTTTTAATTTAAAATTTCTACAACTTGCACAAGCATACTTTTGGCACACGAATATCTATTTATTTATTTTGTATTTCCGGTTGAGAATAAATAAAAAAAATTAAAGAAAATTTAAATGACGTCACTGAAATCGATCTCGAAAAAAAAAATAAAATAAAACGCGACCACGCACGTACACGCACACACGCACGCAGAAAGGAAATAAAAAATAAAATCGAACGTGATAAAATGTTGTTGTTGTTGTTGTTGTGGTTGTTGTCGTCGTTTGTAATAACGAGTTGCAAAAAACTCGAAATCAAATAACAAATCGAACACACAAAAAAAGAAGACCTGGGTCAAGTCAATAAATCTTTGCTCCTTAACAACAACAAAAAAAATTCGCCAAAGGCAAATTTACAACTTGACGAAAACTCTTATTAGGAGTAAAAAGAGAGAGAGAAAGAAAGAGAGAGAGAAAGAAAGAGAGAGAGAGACACACACACACTCAAGTTTTTAATATTAATCGAAAGACGATAATGATGATGACGAGTTAGAAAAACTAGCTGAAACATTCCAATAAACATTCCAACGGGATGTGAGAATGAAAAAAAAAAAAAAAAACGTGTCACCAGATCGTCGAATGATATCGATCACAAATTCGTGGAAGTTTTCTTTTACGTGACGTCAGCACAACAGCAACAGAGTAGTAGGAAAAATAAAATAAATTTAATATTTTGGCAATAAATAAATGAAACGAATGACGTGACGCGACATCAACAAACCAACCAACAAACAAACAAACAAAATAAAAAATTAAAACTTTATCCGGTTCACAAACCTCAACAACAACCGCAATCATAACGTCGACGAAAACAACAACAACAAACACAAACACAACAACAGAAATCAAAAAAAAAATTTTTTTACGACTCGACGACAAACACACACACGCGAAAACATAAAATTTGCTAAATAAAAATTTGTATTATTATTATTATCATCATTAAATGTTCTTCTTCTTCTTCTTCTTTTCCACGGTCGTTTTACGGTAACAAGTTTATTAAAAAAAAAAAAAAAAAAAAAAAAAACAAAAATAATCCCACGTTAAAATGGCGAAAAAAAAAAGACGCCATGTTTTCTTCTTTTTGTGTATGTTTGTGTTTGTGTTTGTGTTTGTGCGTTAATTTGTCGCCAAAACAGCTGAGCTGAGAATAAAAAAAAAAAAAATTTTTTTTTTTTATTTTTGCTTATGACGTCAAACGTAAGCAAAAATTTTTTTTTTTTTTATTTACGCCCTGTGAAAATTTATTTATTATTATTATTATCATTATAAATTATTTGTTTTTTTATAAAAAAAAACTTAATCCCACGAACTGATCAGAAAAAAAGAGAGAGAGAGACAAAGAGTGAGAGACAGAATTTAAATCGTTTAGATGTGAAAAATAAAAAAAATAAAATAAAAAATTTGGCAGTCAGTTCTTGTTATTATTATTATTATTAAGAAAATTTATAAGAAGTCTAGTCGAATTAAAAGGAAAAGTAATCGAATTTTATTATTATTATTATTATTATTATTATTTTGTCGACTTTATCCCACAAAATTTGTCCTCCTCCCCCCCCCAAAAAAAAACGAAATAATTACAAAATAATCATTCAATGTTGTGGTTGTTGTTGTTTTGCTAAATCGTTTTACTTAAACGTTATAATTTTTTTTTTTTTACAAATTAAAGTCCGGTTTGTCGTGGTTATAGATAAAATCTAAACGTATATCGCGATATAATCGATATATCGATCGAAAAATAATTTTTTTTTTTTTTTTCATTTTCGAAAACACTCCGCGTGATTTTTCTTATTTTTTTCCTTTTTTTCTGATTTATTTACTTTAAAATCATCATCATCATCATTATTATTATCATTATTATTATTATTATTATCATTATCGTCGTTGTCGCCGTCGTCGTCGTAATCGTTATTAATATTTTTTTTTTTTTTTGAAAATGATTTTTGGTTTCGAACGAATCCTCCGACATTTTTTTTTCTATCATCTGCTTACACGATACGCAATTTTTTTGGATATCGATCGATCGATCGATCGATATATCGATGTAAGAGACGAAAAGTAAAAAAAGAAAATCGATCCGGAGTTTCAGTTCGATCGTGGCTACAGAAACAAAACAAAAATTATTTAAATTGAAACGAACGAAAGAAAACTTATATAATAATCAGAGATTAATAATAAGAAGAAGAAGAAGAGGAGGAAGATGATGATGATGATGATGATGATGAAGACAAGTCGTGGATGAGGAGGTAGGAGTGCGAGACAGGGACGGAATAAGCCACAAGATATCATCTTTCACCCGGTTAACAATTTAAAAAAAAAAAAAAAAAATACTCTTGAAACAACAACTTTTTCGACCTGGAGAAAAAAAAAATCAATGACGTAACAATTTTTATTTAAAAAAAAAGCAGAAGACGAAATAAAATTATTATTATTATTATTATTATTATTATTATTAAGAAAATCTATTAATTAGATTGTTAAATTAAAATATAAAAAATGACGATTTTATTTTATTACCAACTTTTGCAAAAAAAAGTAATAAAATTAAAATCAGCTCCATGTGCATCCCGGATTATGAAATGTAAAAGAGAGAAAGGGAGAGAGAGAAAGAGAGAGATGAAAACCTTTTAAATATATATTTTATAGTTAAAATTATTTAACGGAATGGATCATTAAAAAAAAAAAAAAAAAAAACTATAAAATAAAAATGACAGACGGGGAAGGAGACAAAAAAAAAAAAAAGTGACGAGGAATTCTCGTAAAAAAGCAAAGTTGGCAAAACTTAAAACTTACCATCGAGTAGATTTTAAATATTTAAAAAAAAAAAAAAAATGACCGAAAAAGGAAAACACAAAAAGAAGGAAAGGAGAGAAGAGAGAGAGAGAGGGAAAAACGTTTTTCGAACATTAAAAAAAAAATTGTTTATAAACAAAGAAGTCGATTGTAACCGCGTATGAAAAAGAGAGAGAGAGAGAGAATTAATCGCGAATCACCATCGACACCACCACCACCACTACCACCGACACCACCGGCAATAATAACGACAGAAAACAAAGGAAAACCTTTTGACGACGAACGTTGGCCGGTGAAAAACAAAAAAAACGGTTAACGAACGTCGAATATGAAAAAAAAAAAAAACGTTCGCGATGATGGCGCACACACACTAATAATAATAATAACAACAACAACCTCCGGAAGATTATTTAAAACAAACTGACGAACGCGTTTTTCTTTATTAAAATTGGCACGGATCGCATATATATATATATATGCTACACGCGAACGCACGAACGCATGGACGCATGCACGCATGCACACGCCACGACACACAAGAAGAGAGAGACAAAAAAAAAAAAAAAAAAAAGAAAGAAAAAATTTTGTACACATCCGAACTCGTTGACAGTACACGCGTCTATTGAGAGAGTGTTCTCTTAAGATTCACTCTCTCACACACACACTCGCTCGCACAGTCACTCACTCACTCACTCACTCACTCACTCGCACACACACGCACGCACGCACGCACTCACTCACGCACGCACGCACTCGAACACGCACACACATACACACACAAATCTCTAGTAACAAATTCTCCAAGTCATATTTAAATGCATCACTATTGAGCACTTTTCAGCTTTTTTTTTAATCGCATTTAAAACGATTATCGAATAAATCGATTAATCGATTAATCGAAATTATTTTTAATCGATTTATTTACGCATACGTTACGCGATTAATGATTTAATAAAGTGTTAAAATCTCGAATAACGAATACAACCGACTCGATGATTTGTTTGCTTTTGTAATTCGTTACAAAATGGCGGCGTACGAAATGAAAGCAGAAGACAATCATTTTTTTTTGGTCTTAAATGGAAGATTTCGGATAAAAACGAATTTAAAAAAAAAAAAATTTCAAGGTACGACTACGCACACGTGCGTATTTAATAAAAGAGCGTTTCAGGTATGCATTGCAGGTTTTTTAATGTTTTCGTATGGAAAAAAAATAAGAAGAGTAGGTAGAAATTTGTTTAGCTTATAGGGAAGTTATTTTTTTTATAATTTTTTTCCCCCGATAGGTAAACGCGACTAGTAGACGGAGAAGAGTAAAGAGAAGAGAGAGAGAGAGAAAGAGAGAGAAAGAGTAAAGAGAAGAGAGAGAGAGAGAGAGAAAGAGAGAGAAAGAGTAAAGAGAAGAGAGAGAAAGAAAGAGAGAGAGAGAGGAAAGAACGCGAACGCCATCCATCCATTCGATTGTCTTTTTTTTTTTTTTTTTTGTATCCATTAGGTCGTTACACTCACTCGGGACTTAACCGGTACCTGAGATTTATTCTACCTCCAGACTATTCCCGTGCCCTCAAACTTTTTTTTTTTTTGTTTTTTTCTCTCTCTTTTTCTTTCCAAATCATCTCTCCCTCTCTCTCTCTCTCGCACACACTCGAAAAAAACCGTTTTTTTTTTTTTTTTTTTTTTATTACGCAACAACCTTAATTATTCTCTTACCTTATTTATCGAAACGATATTTATTATAAGATGAAATATACTTTTTATATAATATCAATAATTTTTTTACCCTCGCGTGATGTCTTCTTACGTTAAAATTATTAAAACGTTAGAGTGTGCATGTGTTGAATTTTAAATTTCCCGCCAATTTTTTTTTGTTTTTTTTTTTCTAATAAATTTTGGACAATTATTAAAAAGGTCAAAAGGTTATTGAAATGATTATCGTATAGAAAATTCCAACGGATAATAAAATTGTTTAAAATATTGAAAATTTGATGATTACGAAATTCCCTTGCCCTCCCTTACCCTCCCTCCCCCCGTCTCTCTCTCTCTCTCTCTCTCTCTCTCTTCTTTATTAATTAATTAATAAATTTATCAAATAATAAATTTAAAATTTTTGTCGTCTGCTGTCGTATCATTCATTAGCTATTTATTTATTTTTAAAAACAGAAAAAAATCGAACGAATCGTTAGGATTAACTTTCGTAAACGTAACGGAAAACAATTTTTTTGTTTAAAAAAAAGCAGAAGACAAAAATTTTTATTGTTTATAAATAAATAAATAAATAAAAAACACATTTTTTTTGAAATGTAAATAATAATAATAATAATATGTATATTTTTTTCCTATAAAAAAAAATATTAAAATAAAAAAAAAAAAATATTTATTTGGTTTCTTACGAGAGATGAAAACGGATTCGTTAAATCCTTTTTTTTTAAAACAATAATCGGGGGGGGGTTGAAGGGGGAGAAGTGGGGGGAGAGTTTTTTTTTTTTTTTTTTTTTCAAAAACTTCTTATTAATTTATGCCTTTTCGTTTTCCATTCGTTCATTAAAAACAAAAGACAGAAAAATATTATGTACGAAAAAAGACCTGAAATGAAAAAAAAAAAAAGAAATATGGCGGCGGCTTAGCGTTAACTACATACACTACTCATATAAAATTATTATTATTAATAATATATAAATATGACGTCCTTATTAAATAATAATAATAATTATTTCCAGATAATAATGATGATGGTAATGATAACGATTATAATAATTAAATCGATAACGATCCGGAATTTTTGGTTTTTTTTTTTATTTCTCACCGATGAAAATTTTACCCCCCTCCTTTCTCCCCCTCTCCCATTACACCTCCTTCCCGTTCGATATATATATAATTAAAACGTTTGTTATTGTTTGTTTGTTGTGTTGTTTGTTACGTTGTTAATAATATTTTTTTTGTGATTTTGTTACAAAACCGTCGGCGGATGATTGTAATTTTTCTGCAAATAAAAAAAAAAAAAAAAAATTTATAAACAAACCACGAATTCCCACAAACGACAAAAACGTATGAAAATGATAATAATAATAATAATAATAATATTAATAAATGGGACGGCCCACATTCTTCGGGAAAATATTAGCAAAAATAGCACCGACGAAATTCGAGGATTCATCCTTAAGGAACCGTCGGGTAAAAACCTGGAATTAATGCTTAAATACCCCGACAAATAAGACAAGCCTTGTCGTGTTTAAGAGTGACCATAATAATAATAATGATAATAATAATAAAAAGAACGGAAAGGTTTGAAAAATAAAAACGTTGACGAATAAAACAAGAAAGGAATAACTTCGAATCCTTTCGGTTTATCGATAAAAAGAATTTTGAGTTGTCGCTTTGGTACAAACAATCGAAAAATTTTTCGATATATCGATCGATTACCACCTCATCGATAATTTTTTCGAAAAAAAAAAAAAAAAAAATTAATAAAATATTTTTAGTGACGAATTAATAATAATCAATCGATATTTTATTAACTATTTAAAATTTTTGCACCGATTACGAAAAAGTATCTGAAAAATCATCATCATCATTATCATCATCAAACAAAATTAAATTAATGTTAATAATAATAGTAATAATAATAATAATAATAACGTAATTAATGATTCAATTAAAAAAAAAAAAAACGATGAAAAATAAAAATTTTAATTATTATTATTATTATTATTATTATTAGTCGCTGAAAATAATTGAAAAAGTTTTTAATAACTTTTATTTATTATTATCATTATTATCGTTATCATCATTACCATTATCATTATTATTATTATTATTTTTTTTTCTAAATGGAAATAACAAAAATTGAATAAAAATTAATAATTAAAATATTGTTGTTTGTAATTAAAAATTAAGGGATGAATTAAAAAAGTTGGTGAGATTATATGAGGCGGGATTATAAGAAAGCGGGAAGTGGTGCGAGGGAGGGGAGAAAAAGAGAGAGAGAGAGAGGGGGAGCATCAAGGGAGAGGGAAAGTAAGGAAAGGATGAAGGGGAAAACTGTTGAAGAAAACAAGAGATTATTTTTACAGCCGTTTTTTATCCTTGTACGTTCCCTCCCTCTCTCTCTCTCTTTTACCTTCATCCCCCTTAACACCACCACCACCACCACCGCCACGACCACCCCTCCCCTCGTACTACCCTACGCTATCAACAATTCACTGTTTTTGACTTGACGCCTTCGTTTGTTTTCTTATCCTTTGTTTCCCCCCCCCCCTTCTCTCCCCTCCCATCCCTCCCTCGTTTTAAAAATTTATTTTTCCAAAAAAAAAAAAATAGAAAATTTACATAACAAATTAATTAATTATTAAATAATTATTTATTTATAAAGAGAGATGAAGAGAGAGAGAAAATTTTCATCATCATCATTATTATTATTAATTAATTCTAAACGAATCAATACAAGTTCGTTATTTATTTTTATATTAACATAAAATATTTATAAAAAAAAAATAATAATAAAAAATTAATTAACAATCATAAATAAATAAATAAATAAACAAAAACGATTACTATTACTTTGCACGATTGAACAAAAAAAACAATAAATAAATTAAATTAGTTATTCGATTAATTAAATTTTTAATAATACTAATAAATAAATAAATAAATAAATAAAACGATTTTCAAAGTGAGATTACATAAATATCGAATAAGTTTTTGTGTTTTTCTTTTTTTTATCTACAAATACTACATAAATATTTTTTAATAACCTTTAATAAAAGTTTAATTATTAATAACTGACATAACATTTGTTTTAATAAATTAATAAAGAACTAACAAACGATAAATATATTTAATAAGTTAATCTCTCAAAAAAAAAAAAAAAAACAATATCGATAAAATTTATTCGAATAAATTTCTCAAAATTGATTGGTAAATATATATTAAGCATTGTAATTAATAAACTACTGAATAGCAATATTATTATCATTATTATTATTATCACTATGTGTTTTTTAACCGCAGAAAAAAAAAAAAATTAAATTTATGAAATAAAATCAGCTTCCATACCGAGAGATTCTAAGAAAACTCCCATCGGTGTCCTGTTTGAAACAACCCTTTCAATGGTCGATAATTTATTCATTATGTTTCTAAGCCTTAGTGATGCATGAATGAATGTCGCAGAAATGGGTAAAAGTATTCCGAAAAGAAAAACCAATAATGATCCCAACATGTAAACCATGAGACATGCTCCACCAATCATAAGACAAATCCCCAAAAATGGATAATCTTTTTTCAATCTTGTGACAGAGCTGAAACGATAAAAAGAAAATTTTTGTCAAATCGATTAACCTAATCATTATTATTATTATTATTATCATAAATTTAAATGTAAGGAAATATTAATTAATATTTTAATAAAAAAAAAGTTGTTTCGAAAATGATTTTGTTTATGTACAAAGTCTAACGAATCGGGAAAAAAATAATGATAATTTTATTGTTTCGAATGTTTATGTAAATATTTAATATCATCTTTATCACAAATTTAGTTATTATTATTATCAATTGATAATAATAATGATTTTAAATTTAAAAAAAAAAGGAATTTTTGTAATTTGGAGTCACATATGTTTTCCTGTTGTCGAATCTAAAATTATCGAACAGTGTTATTGATGGTAATGGTAGTGGTAATGATAATAATAATAGTTACTAACCTTGTAGAATTCATTAAAAATGAGAATAAGGCATACATTAAAAGTATTGTCAAACCACCACAAGCCATTTTAACTGGATGTAAAACGGTGACAACGAGTATCATAATAATTGACATGAGAAAATAATTTGTTTGATAGTATAATAAATTTTGTACAACTCTATTCCCCCATTTTTCCATATCCCTATAATTTGGTAGTTGAAATCTGGCCGAGCCTAATAGGAAATCATCGAGACTTCTCAATGGTGATAATTCAATGCTGTTACTTTTGGCCATTTTTTTTTTTTTTTTTTTATTATTATTATTTAAAATATTTTTTTTTATTAATATGTAAATTATTTTACACAGGTAAACAAATTCAGCGTATGCCAGATTACTTCGTAATTTTTTTCTTTTTTTTTTTTATGCACAAAAAACTGAGAAAAATCAATTATCACTACTAATACTACTTATTTATTTATTAATTCAAGTCACTTTAATAAAAACGTGACGTATTTTAACGTAAAACGAAAACCAAACAAATGTATAAAATAAGGTTATCAATGAATTTGTCGTGGTTGTAGAAAATGGTGGATTATTACCACTTTTATTATTTACATGGATATAAATTAATTTATGAATATTTTAAATACGATTCGTTTGGTAAAAATTGTGAAACAATAAATAAAAAATTATTATGAAATGTAATTAACATAAATAAATTCAAAGGAATTTTACCATTGTTATGTATTTTTTTTTCATATTTCCATTGTTCGTTTTTTTTTTTTTTTTTTTTTTTTGGAGAATTTTATTATTTTCATGTGAGAAAACAAAAAAAGAGTATTTTTTTAAAATCATTACTCAATAGAAAAGAAAAGAAAATTGGGAATAGGTAATCGAAATATTTTCTATTTTTTCTTTTTTGCCATATAAAATTTAAAAGAAAGAATAAAAGAAAAATGGCGGAATTTAGTTAATTTTTTTAATTGATAGATGACGCTTCGATCGCGTCGGCCATTTTAAAAACTTTCCGATTGATAGTCAGTCGTTAGTTATAACTTGTTTCGAATCGTTTAAGTGAGTGCATTTCACAGAACGTAAAATTTCAATCACGGTTTTTTTTTTCTTTTTCTTTATTTAATAAATTGTCATTTATATTACGCGATTTCGTTTATACATATGTATAGATACATAAGTGAAAATAATAATAATTATATAGTTATAAAATTTCCCGCGTTTTAAATCAGTTGTTTCTCTTAAATAAGAATTCGTTCATTATCAATTTTATTATTTCCCGCGCGCGCGTGTGTGTGTATAGCAGAATAGTGATAATTAGTGCGTAATTTTGGATTATGAAATTTTAGGTTTTGCCAACACCACCACCATCATTATTAATAAATAATAATATTTATTATATTTGTTTTTGAAGTGTTAATTATATATATTATATTCACGACGATTCGTAATTAATTAATTAGTGAAAATAAGAAGATATCACGACGCAATACGCGTATAAAAACACACACACACACACGAACGCACGATGATTCTTTTTCTTTCTTCCTGGAATTCCTGGTTAAAATAATGTGTAATATGGAATTATGTTGGCAGCCTGATTTCGTCTGATTGGAATTTATTATTTATCACATTTTAATAATTGGATTTAATCGAAAAAGAAAAAGAAAAAAAAATGTTTTAAAGGAATTCATTAGGATAAAGAAGGTAAGAAGAAATCCGTTAATTTGTTTAGATATATATGCATACCCGATTAATAAACGAATCTCGTCTGTTTGTTTGTTCGTTTCTTTTTAAGGTTTTGTTTCGAATTAATAATTATAAAAACAATCGATTTCCGCATTGGAATTTATTATCCATAATAATGATAATTTTGTGCAGAGAGAGAGAGAGAGAGAAAAAAAAATTACGTGATTGATTATGTTGTTATGTAATTTTTTAGAGCAACGTTTGTTGTTGTTGTTGTTGTTGTGTGTGTTTACGATGATTTAAAATAGTCGTCGATTTGGTTTAAAAAAATTGTTACGAGTGTGGTTTGTGCGTGTGACGTGTCAGAAGAAAAATTTGAAAAATTCGCGCGCGCGAAAAAAAAAACGAACGATTGGGGAATCATTTCCGGGATTTTTTTTTTTTTTAAATTTGTTCTCCTGATTTCTTTCTCTCTCACTCTTTCTCTCTATTTGTTCAGACGATTCTGGATTCGATGTTTTGTTAAAGGAAACCGGAAGTTGAACGGTCGGTCGAAAGGGAAAAAATTTGTCTTTTTTTTTTTTTTTGTTTTAAAATGGCGTCGTCGTCGTCTTCGTTGTCGTCACGTAAAACGAAAGTTAAACGAAAGTATTACAAGTCGAACGTGAAATTAGAAAAAGAAGGTGAAGGACAAGGAGGAGGGGGAGGAGAAGGAGGAAGATGGTATTTGTCCATGTGTGTGTGGAAGACCAAAAAAAAAAAAAAGCAGAAGAACTTTTTTTTAGTTTAATTGTTTCGCCATAACTGAACCGTTTCCTTTCTTCGTTTTTTTTTTTAAATTTCGATCCGGTTTTTAAAAAAAAATAAAAATAAAACCTCGTTAATATTATTATTATTATTGACGTTAGTTGAAGTAGTCGTGGAAGTAGAAGACAAAAAAAAAATAAATAAATAAATAAATTCGTTTCGGATTTGAATTTTTAATGACGTAATCAATGATGCGTTCATAAATTCGTATTAAATGAATTTGCAATAAAAACGTTTTATTATTATTATTATTATCATGTAAAATTTTCATCTTTCGTTCATTATCTTCGCGTAATTCTTATTATTATTATCATTATTA
Organism: Pediculus humanus corporis; assembly: GCF_000006295.1. NCBI lineage: Eukaryota > Metazoa > Arthropoda > Insecta > Psocodea > Pediculidae > Pediculus > Pediculus humanus. The sequence goes on from NW_002987829.1 coordinate 272,536, forward strand.
TTATTATTATCCTATCGTGTAGTTTTAAAACGTGTGGGCGGGTTTATGGAAAAAAACTCAAACGGGAAATTACTAACGTTTTTTCGTCGTCTGCATTTCTGGAAATGATGGTGATTGATAGTTGAAGATTTTGTTCCCTCATTTCCGCCGAGTCGGAGGAGAAGGAGAAGGGGGAGAATATTTTTTATTAATTTTTCGTTTCGTTACCGCCATTCCTCCTCCTCCTCCATCTCTTCTTCCGTTTCCGGTTTCCGTTTTTTTTTATTGTTTTTATTCTTTTCCTTCTGATCGACGTATTAATTTATTATTATTCCCACGATGATGATGATGATGATGATGGGATTTATATAAGATTCCGTTTTTGAAAAATTTACTTTCACGATTTTAGTAAATACCAGGTCGGTTCAAGGTTGTCGCTGGACGGAAAACAACAAGAAGAAGACGAAAAAGACGAAAACAATTTTTGGTTTATAATTAAGATGGTATCCTTCGTTCGTATCGTTTTGGAAAAGTGAAGGAGAGAGAGAGAGAGGTTGAGGGGAAGGGGAGTAAGGGGTTGCGTGGATAAAATTTTTGGGAAGACGCGAAAAGGTTAATTTTTTTTCCCCCGAGGAGAGGGGTGAAGTGGCAGCGGCGGCGGGTGGAAGATTTCCTTTTGTGAAAATTTTCGGTTCCCGTATTTTCTCGAGTCTCCCTCTCTTCTCCCCGCCCGTCGAGAAACCTTGAACCAGTATATACGGTACACGTACGTGGTCTCTTTTTCAAGCGTGCCAACAAAAAATTATTATTATTATTATTACTATTATTATTATTATTATTTCGTTTTAAAATTCAAGAGACGAAACGACCGAGTCGCAACCTGAATTTTTTTTTATTTTATTTTATTTTAATTTTTTTTTTTTTTGGGAAAGGAAAAAAAAAAAGGTAGGAAAACTATCATTACGAAGGAAAGAGAGAGATAGAGTGAGAGAGAGAGAGAAGTAATAATAATAATGATAATAATAATAATTAAAGCGTCATTAATGTCGATTTTGAGAGAATATTTTTTTTTATTAAATTGTTTTTAACGACGACCGATTTTAATTATTATCATTAATTTTCTCTCTCTCTCTCTCTTCGAATCGGTTTTTTGTTTAATGTGAAAAAAAAATTACGTTAAAAAAATAAATTGTAAAATTCTAGTGACACGACAAATAATAAAAAAAAAAATTACAATTATTATAATCGGAAATCGTATAAATTAAATTTAAGTGAAAAAAAAAAAAAAAATTTCGTTTGCCTGCCCGAATAGGAAAAAATGAAAAAGGGATTTTAAAACCGGAAGTTGACCCTAAAGGGGGGGGAGAAAGAGGGAGAGAGAGAGGAAATAAAAGTGCTTCAAGATTTTGTTGTTGTTTCGAAAAAAAAAACCCGTAGAAATGCAGGAGAAATAGAGTGAAAAGAGGGAGAGGGAGGGGAAAGGAGAGAAGAAATTTTTAAAAACGTCATAAAATATAAAAAAATTTTTGTTGTAAGAATTTCCGTTTACGAAATATTATTATTATTATTATTATTATTATCATTTCCGACTTTCATTCTTTTTCGAGTTGGCCGACAAAAAAAAACTATTTGTCCAAAAAAAAAAAAAAAAAATTCTTTTCTATGGAGGTTATTAAAAATGAATTCCGGTTTTTATTTATTTTTTTCCGCGATGAAATTTTTTATGGGCATGAAAAAAAAAAAAAAATTTATTTATTTATTTATTTTTATTTTGTCACATCCGTCATTGGGTATTCGTGACAGATTCGTGATTAATGTTTTTTTTTTTACAAAAAAAAAAAAAAAAGAAAATGGCGGTGCAATAATAATAATAATAATAATTTTTGTGTCGTCATGCCTTTTTAACTACTGGAAACGAACGGCGAACGAACGGAAAGACATTAAAATTTATGATTTTTTTTTTTATTTTTTTCGCTTTGCTTTGCTTTGCTTTGCTTTGGCTCGAAACCTTTTTTTTTTTTTTTTTGTCTTCTCACTGTTGGGTCCTTTCCCTTTGTCCCCCTCCACTTACCCCCCCCCCCCTCGATCCCTTTCCCTTGAAACAAAACGAAAAACGAAAAAAAAAACATTAATCAAACAGAAAAAAGTCGGAAATGTATGAATGAATGAATGAATGAATTTTTTTGCAATTTCATTTGTTTGAAATCAATCACTTTCCACGTGAAATCCAATTAGAAAAAAATACACAGAGGGAAGAGGGGGATTGGGAAGGGGGGAAAGAGAGAGAGAGAGAGAGAGAGGGGTTGGGAAGGGGGGAAAAAAAAAAAAAAGAACAACATCAATTCTGGAATTTTTTTCCCCGATGGAAAAAAAAAAAAATTTTTAGCTCGAAAGTTGAATTTTTTTTTTTTTTTTCGTTTTTCACTTGTCTCTCTCTCTCTCTTTCTCACTGTCTCTCTCTCTCTCTCTCTCTCTCTCTCTATCTCCTCCATTTTAGAAACAATTAAAAGTTTTCCCATTGAAATCTTCTAAATTGTTTTTTTTTTTCTTTTCTTTTGATTGTTCAATAATACACCATTTAAACGACTTGGAACAATTATCTATCCATTGTTGGAAAAAATTTTTAATATCACGTATTAATCGAATACAAATGAACTCGTTTTCCTTTTATCATCATCATCATCATCATCATCACTAACACTATCATCATCATCATCATCACTAACACTATCATCATCATCATCATCACTATCACTACCATTATCATCATTATTATTATTATTATTATGTACATGCGAGGAGAAAACTTGGTGTTTCGGTGGTTATTATATCGATTCGTCGCAGTTATTATTTGTTTTTGTGTTTGTTTGTTTGTTATCGGTAGCCAAAAGCGTGCTTGTGCTTGTGTGCGTGCGTGTATTTAGTTTCTTTTTCTTTTTTTTTTTCTTTACTAGAGACACGTTAAACGTTTGTTCGAAAGTTTGAATGGGGTTGCATCCACGAACGAAAGTGAAATTAAAATGAAAATGACTCGACATTAGACTGAAAGAAATTAAAATGACGATGATGGTGATGATGGTGACTAAAAAAAAAAATTAAAATAAAAGTGGCAGTAGAAACAATGTCAAGGATATTGTCGGCCATTAAACGACGGTTTCTTATCTGTATCCGTCGTGCGGTCGTGCGACTGCGACGATTATACGAAGAACATAATTTGATAGCATTTTCGACGACAATTTTTCGTTTTTACTACTTTGATCTGGGATGTTAGAGAGAGACAGAGAGAAAGAGAAAAAAAGAAAGAGAGAGAGAGAGAGATAGAGAGAGAAGTTACGACGGAAAATCCTGTCGTTTTTTGGTGCGTGTGGATCTTCTTCCGATGATGATGACGATGATGATGGTACTCCTACTCCTACATTCTAAAAACACGTCGAAGAACGTTTCCTATTGGCTGAAAAGTTGCCTCCTCGTTTTCTTTCACCCACGACGTTTTCTTCAGCAGAAGATCGACAATGAGACCCACTCGATAAACGAATTCAGGTTCGATGTATGAATGAGATGGTTGAGCCATTGACGACGATTTCCGTTTTCGTATTAAGATTTTTATTATTTCATCATTATTATTATTATTATCATTATTATTATTATTATTACTACCATCGACTTCCTTTTAGAAAAATGATTTTTCTTATCGGCCATTTTTTAGATGATTTTTTACACTTTTTTTTAATGTTTTCGTGATTCATTTGGAAATTGACCTTTTGATTTATTTGACCTTTGACGCCTTCAAAGCGTTAACAGCTTTTTTTTTTTGTTTTGTTTCTTTTTTTTTGCCTTCCCCGCCCCCCTCCCCCCGTTTTTTTTTTTGTTAGTTTGGTACTTCGTTCGTGTGATTAATTTGAAAATTTCATGCGAAAGAAAATTTTTTTTCTTTTTTTTTTTTTTTTTTCATCTTCTGCTTAATAACAGGGCAAAGATGGGTTTCTGTTTCTGACGTCACCACCACCACCACTGCCGCCATCTTGTCTTCTCCTCTCGCAAAATTTAATAATAAAAAAGTTTTTTTTTTTTTTTTCGAAAAAATTTTTTTAAAAAAATTTAATTGTTTCCTTATTTGGAATCGATGCATCAAATTCATTGATATTTTTTTTTTTTTTTATCCGTCGTGTAACTAGATTTTTATTAAAAATTTTTCGTTTTTTTGAAAAAGAGAAAAAAGATTTTCCTAAAATTTAATTAATGAAAAAGAAAGCGAGAAAGAGAGAGAGAGCGAGAGAGAGAAAAAAAAATTTTTTTTTTTCCTTTTCGTTTTCTTTATCATTAATTTTGTAATAAAGTTTTCGAATCTTTTTCTTTTTTTTTCTAGAAAGTTTTCTAGAAAACATTTAAAAAAAATTTCTTCTTTTTTTTTTCTTTTACTCTTTTACTCTTTTATTCATTTCTCATTTTTTTTCTTTTTTTTTTGTTTTATTTTGAACTGAAAGAAAAAAACGAAAAATTAAAAAAGGAAAAAAGAAAAGAAGGAAAGAGTCGTGGAAATCGGTAAAGAATGGCGAAAACGATGCGTGAAAAAACGTGTTTAAAAAAATTATTGATGTCGTCATCATCATCATCATCATCATCATTATTATTATTATTATTATTATTATTATTTTTCATAAAATTACATTCGAATGATGGTAGAAAACGTTACGGGAAAAAATTTTTCTTTTTATTCGTTATTAAGAAGTTATTAAAATTCGACTTTAAAAAAATGACAAAGGAATATAAAATAATAATAATAATAATAAGTTGTCAAAGGAAACGACGAAAAAAGGAAAAAAAAAAGAACACGAGAGAAACGAAATAATTACATATTTTTGTGTGTGTGAGAGAGAAAGAGAGAGAAACAAAAAAAAATTCGTTTTTATTTACATTCGAAAAAGAAGAAATTTTTTCACCGCCTTTTCGAAAATGTTTCGTCGTTTCCGACATTTCAAAAAATTTCGCGCGTTTTTTTTTTATCTCACCCCTCACTCTCCTTTACCGCCCCCCGTTCCGCTCACCTTCTCAAAATTAAATAAATGACAAAGAGAGAGAGAGAGACAATATTATAATAAAATCTTATTTTTGTTTCGACACTCGATCATATCGATTTATATCGACGAACGATTAATTTCGATATTGTTACGTCATCATCACTATCATTATTATTATTATTTTTCTTATTATTTTCATTTACACTTTTTTTTGAACTTATTCAGTACGAATCGTTTTTCTTTTTGTTTCTTATTGAATTTTAGGTCGCGCCATTCTTTTCTTTTTTTTTCTTTTAGGCTTTTCGTTACTATTATTATCATTATCATTATTATTATTAATTGTTTTAAAAAAAATTGAATAATGTCAAGAATAAACGTTTCGCTTTCAGCTTTTTTTTTTTTTTTTGTTATTTATTTGTTAATAAATAATTGCAAAAAAAAAAAAAAGAAAAAAGAATAGAAAAGAAAAGAAAAGGATTTATATTTCAAGGACGGTAAATTATTATCATATCACGAATGTAAGTAATATTCTCTCTCTCTCTCTCTATCTCTCTCCCTCTCTTTGTCTGCCCCCTCTTTCTCTCTTCCCCCCTCTGCCGGCCCTCTCTCCCTGGCTCTGCCTCTACTTGTTTCTCTCTCTCTCTATTCCGCCTTTTGTCCCTTTTCGTTTTTAATAATAAAAAGGTTAAAGTTTGTTTTGTTTATTTTGTTTGTTTGTTTGTTTGTTTGTTCCTATCACTAATTAAAATATATATTAACAAAAAAAAAAAAAAAAAACTATTAATTTATGAAGAAGGAGAAGAAAATTGTTTAAAATCTATTTTCCTCGTGGAAAATGAAAATTTTTTTTTCAAACCTTTCCTTCCTTCCCCTTCCTTCTCCTCCCTTCCCCTCCCCCCTCTGGAAAAAAAGAAAACTAATTAAACTATTCGTTATCAATTAATTATTATCAAAATTGTGTTTTTTTTTCGCCCCTTCCCCTTTAGTCCCATTATTCCCTACTATTCCTTCAGGATAAACCAGTCCATTAACTTTTATTTTCCACAAAAAAATAATAATAATAATTAGGGAGAGTTTTCCAATATGGTCGATTTGCCGCCGAATCGATTCGTACTTTTTTTTTTCTTTTTTTTACTTCGTTTATAAAATAAATTTAAAGTTTAAAGTCATCATCATCATCATCATCATTATCATCGTGGTCGTCGTCTTCGTTATCATCAATGTTATTATTATTATTATTATTATTATTATTATTATTATTATTATTATTATTATTATTTTAATATTAACCTTGCCCCACATGTATATAAAAAGTTGAGACTAACTTTTTTTTTTTTTTTTTATAATGAAGTCGTTCCAACATTTTATTTTATTTTATTTATTTATTTATTTTTTTTAAGGTTTTCCGGTCGTTTGTTGTTGTTGTTGTTGTCGTCGTCGTTGTTAAATTGCGTAACAAACGACAAACGAGTATTTTTTAAAAATTTTAACGGAATTTACAACGAATTGAAATCGGACATTTTTTAATTAATAATACAATGACGTGACATTAATCAATCGATACCGGAAATTAATTGATTAATTAAACGGAAGGAAAGAATGAAAGAAACGAAAATTTCTCTTGTGCTTTTCTTATTCGCATTAGGTATGGAAAAAAACTGAAGAAAGAGAGAGATAGAGAGAGAGAGAGAGAAGGGGGAATTCGGGAATCCGATCATCAATTAATGTAAATTTAAACGTGTTTATCAATCAATCAGTATTCGAAGTGACCGGAAATAGAAAAAAAAACGGAAGGATGTTAATAATGATATGTTTGAAGAATTGAAATGTTTTTTTTTTTCTTAAGTTGGTAATCGAACGAAAAAATCAAAAAATTCGTTGGAAATTTTTTAAATTTAAATTTTAAAAAGAAAAAAAAGGAAAAAAAGGCGAACGGAAAAGCGTTCGAATTTAATAAAAGACGAAAATTTATTTAACTTCTCTCTCTCTTTTTGTCTGTCGGTTCTTTACCACTCGTTAAAATAAAAATAACGATGATGATGATAATAATAATAATAATAATAATAATAATAAAACGACTACGACGACGACATCGTAATTGTAATTTAATAGTTTTTTTTTTTTTGTTAGAGTAACAACAACAGTTGTGCGTTATTTGTTTGAGTCGGAAAAGGTTTTCAAAAAGGTTAGACGTCGGAGGAAAAAGGAAAAAAAAGGTTTAACCGTGGGGGGTGGGGTGGTGTGGTGTGGAAAAAGTCAAGAGGGCCTCGTCCAAAAAGAAAAAATTCGTTTTTTTTTTATTTTCGTGGAAAGATTTGTTATTTTTTGTTATTTTGGATTTTTAAATAATTTTTAATAAAATAATTACTTTCGAATTGAATGATTGAATGATTGATTGATTGATTGATTGACTGATGCGAATATTATTAATGAAAAGAAAAAAGATGGAGAAGAAAAAAGTTTTTAATGGATTTTTACGATGTGGAATAGTAAAGTTGACATAATCTGAAGAGGAAAAAAAAATTTTAAATTTACGTTTAATATTTCTATCATTATCATTATTATTATTATTATTATTATTATCATTATCATCATCATCATCATTATCATTATTATTATTATTATCATTATCATCATCATCATCATTATCATTACCGGTCATCGCAAAAAATACGAAGGACAATTGAAAAAGAAGAAGAAGAATAATAATAAAAATGAACTTTGGATTTTACTAATGACGGATGACATTAAACAACCTAATTATTTCGGATTTAATTATTCTAATTAACGAACGAACAAAAAAGCAAACGAACAAACAAACAAACAAACGAGAAAACAAACAAAACATTTTGAAAGTTTTTTTATTGATGGTTAAAAATGACCTCAAAAAAAAGTACATCGGTTTTCCCTTTTAACATTTTTCCCTATTTTTTCAGATTTTTCCTTGTTTAAAAATAATTGTTTTCCCCAGTTTTCTTCAGACTTTTTAAAATTTTTCCAGCGATTCTCCAGATTTCATCAAAAGTTTTATCCAGAATTTAATCCAGATTTTTTCCATTGAGTCTTCAAATTTGTACTGTAATTTTCTAGAATTATTTCTATAATTTTATACGAATCTCCTAAATGTTTTCCAGATTTCTCCAGCGATTTTCCAGACTTGTCCAGTAATTTTCCAGAATTATTTCTATAATTTTATACGAGTCTCTTAAATGTTTTCCAGATTTCTCCAGTAATTTTTCAAAATGTTTATCTATAATTTTCTAGCAAGTTTACTAAATGTTCTCCAGACTTTTCCAGAAACATTCCAGACTTGTACGATAATTTTTTAAAATTTTCTCCAGACTTGTCCAGACTGGTCTAGTAATTTTTAATTTTTTAAAATTGTCTCCAGACTTCCCTAGCAAGTCTATTAAATGTTCTCCAGACTTCTCCAGTAATTTTTTAAGATTTTCTCCAGACTTCTCTTGAATTTAATTCAAGCTTCTTTAGCAAGTCTCCTAATTTTTCTCCGGATTTCTTCTGAAACTTTCTTCAGACTTCTCCGGTGATTTTTAAAAGTTTTTTTTTCCGGATTCTCTCAGAATTTTCTCCAGACTTTATTTTCCTTCCGTTTGTCTCTCTCTCTCTCTCTCTTTCCTCTTTCAACATTTCCAAAATTCTTTTCGGTTAATAAAAAAAAAAAAAAAGTAAAACCCGCGTTTCTCTTGTCCTTTTTTTTCTAATAAAAATTTACACGTGATATTTACCTTTGAGTAATGAGGTCTTTAACAATAATAATAATAATAGGGATACGAAAAACGACCGTAATAATAATAATAATAATAATAATAATAATAATAATGATAATGAATTAATCAAATGGTCAGGCCTCCTTTAATTATAATCACACGAGACGAGACGAACGTTAGAAAATGTTTTTCCGTTTTGTTTTATCATCATTATTATTTTTTTGTTTAAATTAAAAGCCTAATAAAGTCAAAGTCGTAAAAAAAAAAGGAAGATGATGAGGAGGAGGAGCAGAAGGTGGTGGAAGAGTAGGGGTGGGAAAAAAAAGCTTTTATATTATGTGACGAGACTTTATTTCCGTTTAAACGTTCGACTTTATTCGAAAAAGTCTTTTAAAAGTTTTTCCTTTTTTTTTTTTTTTTTTTTTTTTTTTTTTTTTTTTACGTTCGCCTCTTTCAAATCCTTTCCAAACATTTTATCGTTTTACATTTTCATTATTAATTTTAACACCGACATCATCATCATCATCATCGTCGTCGTCGTCGTCGTCACCAACGTCACGAAGACATCAGCATCTCTCTCACTCACTCACATACGGTACAGACACGAAAGAAAAAAAGAAAAAAAAAAGCGCTTAGTCAGTCGTTTTAAGAAGTGTTTGCGTCGAAACGTCGACGTCGACGTCACCGTCGACACCGCCACCGCCAACGCCGCCAACGCCACCGCCGAAATTTATTTAAAAAAATTTCATGAAAACGAAATAAGAAAATCATTTGCGACGACAAAAAGAAAAAAGAAAAATCTCGAAACAAATCAATTTTTTTTTCTTTCATTTTCCACTTCGTTTCCGGTCGGGTAGAGCCGTTTTATCATTATCATTATTATTTCCCCCCTCCCCTTTGAACGGTTATATTATTATTATTATTATATTTTTTTCTCGGTCGTTTTTTTTTTTTTCAATTCAAGTAATACGTTCACGGAATTAATTATAACGTTCGATTTGAAAATAAAAATAAAAAAAATAACAAAAAGGATCAAAAAGGAAAAAAGGAAAAAAGGAAAGGAAAGGTTTTTTTTTTATTATTATTATTACGTTTTCATCACGTACGAAAATTGCGGGAAAGGAAAAAAAAAAAAAAAATTTTTAAAACGTTAAAATTGTTAAAACGTGTGTGTGTTCGTTAAAAACGTCGTGGTTTTAGAAAAGAAAAGTGTATTTAAATGATTACATCCGGAGTTTTCCTTTGTTTCCGCCATTTTGTTTTGTTTTTTTCCTCTTCGTTAAAGTCGTGGGATGGGAAAATGCGAGATTTTCGAAACGTAAAAAAATGACGTCATAATTAATCGTATGAATTGATTGAAATCGATGTGAAGAATTGGATTAGAGATTAACGTAAAAGAGAGAGAGAGAGAGAGAGAGAGAGAGAAACCGGAATTGATAATCGAAGGATAAAAAAGACGAATTTGGAATCCGTGGATTTTTCTTTTTTTTTTTGAACGACGAACAAGTGATCCCTGGACAAAAAAAAAAAAAATCACAAAAATCTGGCACAAGGTGTGCGATTCGATACGTAAAACAAAAATGTCTAAAGTCTGGAAAGAAAAAAAAAAAAAAATAAATAAATAAATAAACCGGATGACCTTGAGTCCGCGATTAAGTAAAGATTTCTATTATTATTATTATTATTATTATTATTATTGCGTTACGTAGTTTAACGCGCGCGTATTGAAATTCGGGTGTGTTTTTAAAAAAAAATGCCTTTGGAAAATCAGGTGTTTGAACGCGTGCGTGTGTGTATGCGTGTGCGTGCAAGAAGGGGGAATGATTGAATGAATGAATGGTTGAATGATTGATTGATTGAATGAATGAATGTATGATGAATGAATAAAAATTACGCGTAAAAAGTTTGATTAAATTTTTTTTTTTTTGACACTCAATATACGTTCTGCCTCTCTCTCTCTCTTTCTCTTTCCCTTCCTCTTTCTCATTCACCCTCTCTTTCTCTCTCGCTCTCTCTCTGTTTCCCATTCAGCTTTTTTCAACCTCTATCTCTCTCTTTCAATCAGTCTCTCTTGTTCTCTCTCTGTCTTTTTCATTCTCTCTCATTCAGTCTCTTTCTCTCTCTTTTTCATCCAGACTCTCTATTAATCAACCTCTTTCTCTCTCTCTCTCTTTTTTATTCACTCTCTCTATTAATCAGTCTCTCTCTCTCTCACTCACTCTATTACGATTCCGCGCATTATATTTTTATTATAATAATAATGACTAAATAAGATTGACCCGTGAATGTCATTCAATATTTCAACGTTTCATATCATCATTATTATTATTATTTATTTAGCTCGGGAGACATAACGGGGAGTGGGAAGGGAAAAAAGGGAGACGGGGGACTTCACGGAGATTTCTAGACTTTTCGTCGAAATTTTCGTAAAATGATTAATTAACCCGCGTTAAAACCTTTTTTTCTTTTTTGTCTCTCAAAATATCGGAAACATATTTTCCGAGGGGGAGAGAGGAGGAGAGAGGGATAGAGAGGAAGAAGGGAGGGACTTAAAAAATAAAAATTCTCGAATGTTCTTTTTTTTTGTGAAAATATCGATCGAAAGGAAGATGACGAAATATGTTGTTAGAGTACGACCTTCTAACAGGACAATATTCTCTAAAGGAGGTAGGAGGGAGAGGGAGGGGGGGGCGGTTAGTGGGTTTCGATCGGATACCAGGTTTTATCTCGCGGTCGCAATAGGAGGAACCTCACCTGATATCTCGTTGGTCATTTGATTTGATCGACCTTGATATGATATCACATGATGTAGGTACGTGCCTAAGGTACCTACATAATGCGATATCATTCTCGACATTCCGTCCGTTGAATTTCTTTTTTTTTTTTCCTTCTCGTTCGGGTTACCGTTATTATTATCATTATGGCGTCTACTATCATCATCATCATCAAAACTATCATTTCAAACCGGTACCGAGTTTGATTTTTAATTTCGTTATTATTATTATTATTATTATTATTATCAATGAGTGACTGCCTTAACCGAATTTCTTTAATTACCTCCCGGCATTTTTTCTTTTTTTTTTCAATTTTTTTTGCCTGAAGAAAATAAAAATGGCGGCTGTAGAGTTTCCGGTTTCGATATTTATATATTTTTGTATAAATTCTCTCCGACGGTTTTTTTTTTTTTTTTTTAAATTAATGAAGTCGTAAGTACACGCTAACGCGTAAATTTTGCAAATACACGAGCGATAATAATAATGATAATGATAATAATGATGATGATAATAATAATAAAATGGAATAAATTTTTTGGATTATGAAATACGTAGTTTAGTTGTGTGTAAAAATAAAATTCAAAAAGTTATTTTGTAAAATTTTAAAATTATCGGTTTATAACTTTAATTTTGGAAAATAAAGAAAATTTTTCGAGAAAATAATAATATTAATAATAATAATAATAATAATAATAATAATGATAATGATAATAATAAGGAAATTTTAAGAAAGATGCGGTCGCTTGGAATCGGTTGGAAATTGTTTTTTTTTTTTTTTTCAAATTTATTTTAATTAAATTTGTACCGGAGAAACGGAGATAGAGAAAGGGGGGGAGGAGTAGGAATGTGGAGGAGGGGAGGAACGCCTTTTGCCTTTTCATATTTGCTTTATAGTTTTTCCTTCTTCCACCAGCTCTCCTTTCCCCCCGGATTCTTCGTCGTCATCTCTCACCTGTTTTGAAAATTTAATTAAAACAATAACAACATCAAATTACGACTAATTTAATATTATTATTATTATTATTAGTAATATGGAGGCGAGTTGAAAGCGACGGACTAAGAATCGATGGAAAAACAATAAAAATTTTTTTCTGCCCCCCCCCCTCTTTTCGCTTATCCCTCCCCCCCGAGAAAGAAACTTCTTGTCCAACTTTCAAAACTTTAAAAAAAAAGAAAAAAGAAAATGTAAATTCGATTTTCGAATTAGGTTTTATCGACGTCACGATATGACCCCCTTTTGAAAATGTCCAATTAACGATAATGATAATAATAATGATGATGATGATGATGATGATAGGGTAGGAAGGGAATGAAAAATTCTGGAAACCGGTGACGATGAAAACGTTATAAGTCCCTAGGAGTGTTTTCGAACGAATAGGTAAATTTTTCTAAAAAAAAAAATCGCATCGTGAATTGGGGAGTCGTTAATATAATGATGTCATAATGATGACGTAATTGAAAAAAAAATGATGGCCGGATTTAAATGATGGGGAGTCTCTCTCATCGAATAGGAAGGGGTAGAAAATTTTTTTTTTTTTTTTTTAATTTTAAATTTCAACTGTTTGAAAATAAAATTATCCGGGAAGTGTAAAAGGAAAACTTTTTTTTTTTTTAAAGGAAAGGGGGGGTAAGGGGAGGGGGTAAAGAGGCGAAGGAGAAAAAGAAATCGGGTAAAAGGAAAAGAAGAACAAAAAAGGAATTTTTTTTTCTTCTCTTTTTAAACTTTAATTTAATAAAAGGGAGAAGAAGAGAGAGAAAAAAACGAATGGAAAATCTGAATCGGAGAAAAATGTTTTTCATTTTTCGACATCAAAATTTTCTTTTTTTTTTTTTTTTCAACCGTTTTCCTCCTTCTTCCCGACCGTTTTCCAAACTCGTTCCTTTTCGTCTCTTCCTGTTTTCGATTCTCTCATTCCCGAGCCTCGCATTTTAAAAAAATTTCAACAATCGTCCGTGTTAAAATATTTTGAACATTCAACAAAAGAAAAATTATTATTATTATTATTAATATCGATATTGAAAACCCTTTTTTTTGAATTTGATCCCCAGGGATCAGACCGAACCGAACCGGACAATATATCATTCATTACCTCTATAAATCCTTTACATACTCCCGAGATCCCTTTTTTTTTTTCTCTCACTTTAATGCATACGCAACGGGAAAATTTTCCTAATGGATGAATATATTTTAACATATATGATAATAATACTTATTATTATTATTAATATATTACGTCATGCGTTACAGAGGCGGGGAGGGGCGGGTGGGGATTCAACGTTTTGAAAAAATTGTGAGAAATTAAATAAAAAAAAAAATCGATTGGGATTTTATTAAACAAAACGTTTGACAAATCCCCTAAAATCAAATCGGATAATTCTACCATTTTTTAATATTTTTTTTCCAAGCTTTTAATTTTTATTAGGGGGGAGGAGGGGAGAGAAATATGAAAGCGATAAAGAGGGAGTAGGGAAGAAGGTACAAAAGGATTTTTTTCGGGGAGGAGAAAAAAGAAAATCGAATGAAAATCCGACGAATGTTTTTTTCATTGATTTTTATTGTAATATTGTTCGCATTCGATTTGTTTCTCCCCTTTCTCTCTCTCTCTCTCTCTCTCTCTCTCTCTCCCTCCCCGATCGTCTTTTTTTTTCCTATTGGCTTGTCTTTCTCCTCGCAGCATCTCTCTCTCTCACCTCTCCCTTCTTTCTTACGTTAAATTAAATCTGGTCGGTCGGTTAAATGATGTCGATGATAAATGAGAATGGGAAAAAGACTCGCGATTGATTTTAATTTTTTTAAAGAGAGAGAGAGAGAGAGAAAAGCGAAAGGAGAAAGAGAAGCAAAGAGAGAGAGAACTAAACGAGAAATAGAAGCAAAGAGAGAGAGAGAGAGGGAGAAAAAAAAGAAATAGAGAGAGAACTGAACGAGTAAGAGACGCAGAGAGAGAGAGAGAGAGAATAAAAAAACAAATATAGAAAGAGTAGAGAGAGAGAGAGAGAGAGAGAGAGAAAACAAAAAGAAAAAGAGAACCAAAAAGAGAAAGAGAAAACAAATAGAAAAAGAGAGCCAAAGAGAGAAAGAGAGAGAAACAGGAAAAATGAACAAAATATTGTTTTTGATTGTTGTTGTTATTTCACAACGCAACTATTTCTGGAATATTCTATTTTGTAGTGAATTTAATTATTATCATTATCATTATCATTATTATTATTATTATTATTATTATTATTATCTCATGAAGTATTGTAATCATTTTTTTTTTTTTGTAGGTAACAAGTAAATGTAGGAAAAAGATTTATTTTTTTTAATTAGTAATTAAAAAAAAATTACGAAAAAATTTATTACTATTATTATTATTATTATTATTATTATTTACCTGTAATTATTCTCATTGTGTTCGTATTCAAATTTTTTTTTTGTTTTTGTTTTTTAATTATAAGAAATTTGATTTCCCATCTGAAAAATGTTCAGTAAATTCGTGACGTAATATTTTAATAATAATAATAATAACGAAAGAAAGGTGGGAATAAAATTTTTTGTTTTTTTTTTTGTTGTTAGACTTGAAGCCGGTCCTGAAAGACTCTCGCTAAAAATATTTCTTTATATTTATATATATTAACGGTACGATTGAATGATTGATTGATTGATTGATTGATTGACGGTTAGACCGATTAGGTTCGGGGTTAACCGAATGAATGAATGAAATTTTTGTAATTTAAAAAAAAAAAAAAAATTCATAAGTAAATTCAATATGGCGGATTTTTTTTTTTAAATAAATATATGACGAATGCGTAAATAAACAAAATGTAAAGTGATATTTATTATCATCATCATCGTTATTGTTTCCGTCAATATTATTATTATTATTGGAAAGCACGCATTACGAAAGAGAATTGAATGAAAAATTGAAAAAAGAAAAAAAAAATGTATATATATATAAAAATAAACGTGGATGTAGTTAAAAGAAGAGAGAGAGAGAGAGAGAGTGAAAGTGCACTGAACTCGAAGAGCGTTTAAAAATTTTTTTTTTTTTTTCGATTTCGATTTCGACCACGCGAGGCCGAAATATGATAATGATAATAATAATAATAATAAATAATATTTTATTTTAATTTGTCCGAAAGTAAAATTGCCGGAGAAAATTAAATACGAGAATGGAATAAACAAACAAACAAACATAATAAAGGAGGGAAAATAAACGGATGAGCAATAAATTCATAATTATGAAAAAAGGGAAGGAGAGAAAAAGAGAGAGAGAGATAAATAAATGAGCGGTGGTGGTGGTGGCAGGGGCGACGAAGGCGAAAGAGATTCGTAAGGAGAAAAAAAAAAAGGTTGGCTTGTGAAAATAAAATAAAATAAAGGAGAGAGAGAGAGAGAAGCGGCACGGGGAGAGGGGTCCCCCAGCGGTGGGCCGTTTTTATTTTTATTTTGTTTAAAAAAAAAAAAAAAGTGGCAGGAGAAAAAAAAAAGAAGAAGAAGAAGGATCGTCGGGGTTGTAGAAAAATGTCGTCGGAAAAGAAAAATTGGAGGGAAGTTGTTAATCACGTGATTAAATTTGTTTTTTTTTTAAACTGGGAAAAGCGCGAGAGGGTAAATAAAAAAAAATTCTCGACGACGACGACGCTGACGCCAACGCCGATGATGATAATAATGATTAAAATTATAGAATTTGTTAAATGATATATTTGTGGGGGGGAGGGGGTCCGCCTAACAACAACAACAACAACAACGGTACTTGAATTAAGGCCCTTGAAGTCGTCGTCGTCGTCGTCGTTGCAGTTTTGCCAACTTAAGCCACACAAAAACAAGATCAATAAACGAAACGGGAATTAAAGTTAAATAATTCGGAGAGAGAAATATCTGAAAGGGAAAAGGATGGTGGGTTGGGGGTCGGGGAGGGTGGTTGAAATGGAGAGGAGAATGCGGAGGGAGGAGGGGAAACGAAGGAAAGGTTTAAAGGTCGAAGAATTAATAAATTCTATTAATTCGTTTTTCGGGTTTTGTTTTTAATGCTCGAATTATTATTATTATCAATTTAATAAAAATTTTTGTTTTTGTCTTTATTTTTCGTTACCCCCTATTTCACGTTCCTCTTTAAAAAAAAGGTCATTCGGAAAAGCCTTTTTGCCAAAAGGTTTCCGTTCGAACCTTTTTTTTTTTTTCTTAAATTTTTCATCCAATGGTTAAATCTGCATTTAATGTTTTCTTTTTTTTTTTTTTATTTCCTCTTAATAATGATAGAAACTTATTTAAATCATTAAAAAGGAAAAAAAAAAGGTTGAAAAAGAATTTCTTTTTTTTTTTAACAACCTTTTGATTTTCGATCGAACCTTTTTTTTCTTTTCTTTTCTTTTCTTTGACTACTTGAAATTATTATTATTATTATTTTTTTAAAACAAATTTAATTATGGTATAATGAGCGACGGAAGATGAAGAAAAAAAAATTTTTTTTTTCTCTCTCTCTCTCTCTCACTCTTCCTGTCTCTTCCTCTCTCCGTCTCTTTCTTTCTAAAAGGAAAAGAAAAGAAATCAAAGATGGGGGAAGAGTTTAATAAGAAGAAGAAGGGAAAGTGGGAGAGGGGAGGAGGGATTTTTTTTTGAAATTGAATATTTTTTTAATCATTATCATAATAATAATAATAATTATTATCATCATTAAAGAAAAATAATGATGATGATAATAATAAAAAGGGTAGTGGACGGTAAGGGGTAAAATGGCGAGGGAGAAGGAGGTGCGCGGGGTGAGGGGGAGAGAAAAAAATTTTTTTCCCGTGATTTGGCTCCTCCCACCGTCGATTGTTGTTTTTTTTCAATTGTTGAATTCTTGGAAATCGAATCGCGAAACGTCATAAAATATAAGTTTTTATCTCTCTCTATCTCTCTCTCTCTCTCTTTCACCTGGACGTATTATATATTTTATAAGGTTGGCAATACCGTAATGATGATAATAACTTTAGGCTTTTAGCTAATTGAACGGGGAGAGAGAGAGAGAGAGAGAGAGAGAGAGGGGGAAGGGGGTTTTCGGATAATAATAAACACGTGACAGGTTTGCACAGGAAGAAAATTAAAACCTTTTACCCAATCATTTATTTCGTTAGCGGCGACGGGGTGATGACGTCACCGACGTCGATGGCGACGGTGACGATGATGATGATGATAGATTTCGATTTAGTTTCCATTTTTTTGTTTCAGTTTGCGTTTGTTTGTTTTATAGCGCGTTGATCCGGTAATTCGATATCTTTTTTTTTTTTTTTCTTGTGCGTGAGTGTGTAAGTGCGTAAGTGCGTGAGTGCGTGAGTGGGTAAGTGCGTGTCCGCATTTGTAATAGTAAAAATAAAATGCCAAAAAGAGAAAAAAAAAAGGGAAAAAAGTTGGGATTGATTTGAAAAGGTCAAAGAACAGGAGGCGCGAGCGGGCGGGGGGGAGAGATTCAAAAGAAATTTTTTTTGTGTTCTATTTTATTAATAAATTAATATTTTCGTATTTGTGTATATTTATATATTTATACGATATAAAAACGTGCCAAAAAAAAATAAAAAAGAAAAAAAAAATTTTTTTTTTGTTACTGGAGTCTTTGATCGTGAACCGTTAAACCAATGGCGGAAACAAATGACGGTTCGTAAATCATATATTTATATAAATTTTTCTTTTTTTCTTCTATTTTTTCTCTTCGTTTCCCCTCTTCTCCCTCTCTTCCCCTTTTCTCCTTTCTCTTCCTCCTCACCTCTCTCTCCCCCACCACCTCTCTCTTTTATCTATTTAGAGAAAAAAAATAATAAAAAAAAAATAAAAAAATTTTTTTTTTTTTCCTCCAATTGAAAATCGATTAAATTTTTATATATATATATATATATATATATAAGAGAGAGAGAGAGAGAGAGAGAGAGAAAAAATTCTATTTATTTTATTTTTTATCCTCTTGTAAGTTTTTCCCTGGACTCTCTCTCTCCCTTCTTCTCTTTCTCTCTTTCTCTCATTCCCACGGGATGAAAAAAAGAATATGAAATTTCAAAAGAAAAGAAAAGAAATATATATATTGTTATGATCCCGTACTCAATATTCACATTTTCAACTTTTTATAAACAAAAGACTGGCGACGAACTCGAATTGTTCTTCTTTAGAAGCGAAGCTTCTAAAGACTATTTCTTTTGTTTTAGTTGCAAGTGTTTGCTAGTTCCCATTGTTGCTCGTTCGAAACAGTTGACTGTCGAAAGACCAAAGTAATATAGGCAAGCTACACAGCTTGGCGTCGGTTCATTTGATTTTTAGTCTAGCTGTAATAAGTTCTTGTTTATTAATATTAGTTTTGTGATAGTTTTAAGTGCTTGTTCATTACTTACAAAAATAAAGAACGAACCGAATATAACAATATATATATAATGATAATAATAATAAAATAAAAGAAAAATGGCTAAAAAAAAATAATAAGAGAGATAAAGAGAGAGAGAGAAAGAGAGAGAGATTAAAAAGGGGAGAAAGAGAGTGAGAGAGAAAGAGATAGAGAGATAAAAATTTCAGTTTTTTGGATTATAAAAGCATACAATTAGTGAAATTGGCTTTGTCGTCGTCGTCGTGACGTTTTCAATTTATTTATTTTGGTTTTTTTTTTCGTTTGTTCGTTTGTTTGTTTGTTTGTTTCGTCGTAGTCGTCGTATTCATTATCACTATTATGGATTGTTATCGTCATTATTGGAAATGATCATTAATGAGTCTGTGTGTGTGTGTGTGTTTGTGTATTAATTTTTGTGGACGTTTGTTTAACCCCAAACTCGCCGAACGCATTAATTTAATTTCTCCCCCCCCCCTCATCGCTCTCTCTCTCTCTCTCGTATCGAATGTCAAAGGGTTTTCGATGATTTTCCAATTATTATTATTATTATGATCGATTTGAATTGAATAATTGATTTGATTATTATTATTGCGGGGATTTTCGACGTGGTTAAAAAAAATGCGAGAGAGAGAGAGAGAGAGAGAGAGAGAGAGAGTAAGAGAAAAAGCGGTAGAGAGAGAGAGAAGAGAGTTTCAACTCGTGACAAATTTTTATTTATTTAACTTACCCCGTTTGTTTTTATTAAAATCGGAAAAATTTTAAATTCAAATGTTGGCAATTAAAAAAAAAAAAAGAAAAAAAAGTTTTTCGACATGCAAAATAAATAATTACAACAATTACAACGATGACGACAACAACAACAACAATAATAATGATGATGATTATAACGATGAAGATGAAAAAATTATTATTATTATTATATAAAAGTTCATTTCATTACGTTTATAAATATTTATAAAAATGTTTTTTGAGGTTTCTATGTTTTTTTTAAAAAATGAATTCCAGAAAAAAACAAAACAAACAAACAAACAAACGTGAAAAAAAGTTTGTTAGGTTACCAACAGGATTTGCGGTTGTTATTGTTGTTGTTTTTAAAACCGTGAGGATGTGAGTGGGATTCGAAAAAAAAAAAAAATTGTTGAGGCCGTCGGGGTAGGAGAAAAAATTGTCGTGTAAGGAGAAAAGGTATATGTAAATTTTGAAAATTAATTTTCCAAGTCAATCTCAACAATTGTGTGTTTACCCTCTGCTCTCTCTCTCTTTCCCTCTCTCTCTTTCCTTCTCTCTTTCTCTCTCTTTTTCCGGTGCGAATTTTGAAAAATTTTATCAAATTTATATTTCCTTTTTTTTTCTTTTTTTCTCTCTTTCCTCTCCTGACGTCATCATCACGTCATCACGTCTGATCTTATTTAGCCCAAAGGTTTTTTTTTTTTTTTTACCATTTCGGGATTTCCCTCACCCTTTCCCCCCAAAAAAAAGGTTTACCGACGTTTTGGGGTATTGATAATAATAATAATAATAATCTTTTAAAACTTTTACGTAATTTTTTTTTTCGGACTTTGACGGTTTTCGTTCGGTCGAGTTAAAAAAAAAAAAAAAAAAACGAACGCGGGGAAATTAATATAATATTGTGATTTGTGACGTCACACGCGCGTGACGTAACAGGAATCGAATCCTTTCTCTTTCTCTCTCTCTCTAGTTTTCACGCTTAATCCCACGAATTAATTTTAATTGTGTTTATGTGTAAAAAAAAAAAAAAAAAGGGAATCGCTTTCGTATCAAAACCGTGATGATGATGATGATGATGATAATGATAATTACACACACACAATGCGAAGTGAATTCGAACGTGGGAATTTTTGTTTTTGATCCGTTACGAGAGAGAGGGAGAGAGAGAGAGAGATGTTTGTTCGTTTGTTCGTAAGATAAAGTTCGTTGGAAAGTTGGAAGTGAAAGAAAAGAAAGATTTGGAGGAGATGGAAAAAAGTAAAACAAATGAAGATGCGGGTAGATGAGATGATGATGCGAAACAAACAAAAATAATAATAATGATAACGATCGTTTAAACGAATAGAAAAAAATAGTGGAAAGTCTCCGACAAAACGACCTTGAAAACAAAGGGGGGGGGAAGGAAAGGGTGAGAGGGTGGTGTTGGTGGTGGGGGGAGTGGAAATAATGGCGGCGGGAACATCCGCGATTAATCTCCTCCTGCGTTTACGTCTCGCATAAGTGCACGGGGCACGTGGATCACGTGATTAAACATTCACGTCACGTAATTTTTCTCTACTGCTTTTTACTGAAAAATTCACGTAAAAGGAAAACAATGGAAGAAGAAAAAAAAAAAAAAACTCGAAAAAGGATGCGATGTTGTCGATGTGACGTCATTCATTGATATTTAAAAAAAAAAAATTTTTTTTTTTTGGCAAACAAATTTAAAAGGAAGGAAGAAACCTGTGAGTTTTATTTTTGCAATGTTTATCCATTCAAAGGAAATGATGATGATGATGATGATGATGATGATGATGATGATGATGATGATGATGATGGTTGTCAGTTTGTTTTTATTGATTCAAAAACGAAAACGAAACCTTTTTCTCCATTCCTTTGACTCTTTTCTTTTTTTGTCGCATTAATTTTTTATTTGTTTTTATTATTTAAACAAAAAAAAAAGAAAAAATGTATCGCGACATCTGTTACTGATTGTTTTATTTTATCATTTTCTACTTCCACGTTTGTATTTATATGTATAAAAAAAAAAAAAAAAAATTAAAAATTAAAAAAAAAACTTTAAAAAAAGTTTTACTTTTTTTTTTTTTTTAATTGGTGTTTGTTGTTGTTGTTGTTGTTGCTGCTGTTGCTGTTGTTGTTGTTGTTGTTGTTTATGAAGTAAATTTTTACTTTTTTTTTTTTAAATGAAAAATAAAAAAAACTTAAACTCGATGTTAAAAAAAAAGTTGAATTTTTTTTTTTTTTTATTTACTTAATCGAATTTACGAGAAGGTTTTTTTTTTTAAATAAATAAATAAATAAAAAAGGAAAAAGAGAAAACCTTTGACCGAATTAAAAAAAAAAAATAAAAAAAATTTTTTTTTAAAAATAATTCTAATGACACTTTCAAAACGAAAACTCGAAATCCTTTCATTTTCATTTTCATTTTCATTTTAATTTTTCCTTTTCTTTTTATTAACGTTATAGTGTTTTATATGTTGTACTCAAAAACAAACAAACAAACGAACAAACAAACAAGCAAGCGAAGGTGTGGTTTTGTTTTCTCTCTTTCTCTCTCTCTCTGTGAGTGTGTGTTTTTCTTTCTTTGTCTGTGTTTTTCTTTTTCTATCTGTGAGTGTGTTTCTCTCTCTCTCTCTCTCTATGAATGTGTTTCTCTCTCTCTCTTTCTCTCTCTATGAATGTGTTTCTCTCTCTCTCTCTCTCTCTGTGTATGTGTGTGTGTGTGTGTGTGTTTCTCTTTCTCTCTGTCTTTCATTCAGTCTTTCTCTTTCTTTTTCTGTGTCTGTTTTTCTGTTCCTCTTTCTGTGTGTTTGTGTGCGTGTTTCTCTTTCTCTCTCTCTCTCTCTCTCTCTCTCTCTACTTTCAATTCGCATCAATTTTATGTTACTTAATTATAAAGAAAATTTAATTATTTGTTTTCGTGTTTCGATATTTAAATCGTTTTTTTTTTTCGATTTTTTTGCCGTTTGTTTTTGTTCGTTTGTTATTATTGTTGAGCAGAGATTTTCTCAAATCGGAAAACAATTTTTTTTTTATTTATTTTTTATCGATTGCAAAAACAGACGGACAAGAAACAAAAAAGGAAAAACGAGGATGTATAGAAAGAGCGAGCGAGCGAGAGAGAGAGAGAGCGTAGGACGAGATAAAAAAATATTTAAGATCAATAAGGCAAACAAATACAATATTCAATGAGAGAAAAACTTTATTTAATTTCATTTACGACGATATTAATAATAATAATAATAATGATAATTTTTTTTAACGAACAAATTACGTTTACGTTTATGTTTTTTTTTTTTTTTTTGGTAATTTCGGTAAAAAAAATGTCGTGTCATTAAATGAGAAAATAACAATTAAGCTTAAACCTCTTCTTCCTTGACTTCGTCATTTTTTATTTGTGACGTCATTTTAATGATTCGTTTGTTTTCTTCTTTTTTTTTTTTATATAAAAAGTCGAGTTAGAAACAACCGGACACAAATATCATCATCACTTATGAATGATCGAATGAATGAATGTTTATTTGTTATCAATTATTGATAAGGGTGAAAAAAAAAGGTTTTATTCCCACGTGACGATGAGGGTTGAAAAAAAAAAAAACGAAATTTACGGTTGAAGAATGTGCGTGTGTGGGTTCGTGCACGTGATTGCGCAAATCGAAAAAAAAGAAACATATTAGAAAAAAAGATTAAAAAGGAATGGAAACGAAAGGAAAGGATAGGAAAAAAAGGTCGTTCGTAGAAAAAGGTTTTTTTTTTTCAAAAAAAAAAATAAATTAATAAATTATTTAATGGATGAGTTAATAGCGTAGAAAACCGTAAAAGATAATATTATTATTATTATTATTCAAAAACGTTGTCGGAACTGATTAAGTTCTCTCTCTTCTTTCTCCCTCTCTCTCTTTTTTTTCTAATTATTATTATTATTATTATTATTATTATTATTATTATTATTATTATTATTATTATTATATTTCAAAAACAAAAACAACAACAACAGCAAACAAAAAAAAAACATAAGATAAACATTAATCCCATAGAGATTTAATTTTCTTTTTGGAAAAACAAAAAAAATTTAATTTCGTTTAATTCCATTGAAATGATTTAATAAAATTTATATGCGAACGAATGAATGAATGAATGAATGACTGATTAAATGAATGAATGAATGAATCTGTGTCTTTGAGAAAAAAAAAATAGAAGAAGAAAGAATAGAAAGAAAATCAAATCAAAGGAAATGATAGTCGTAGAGTAGAGAAAATGACAACGGAAAAAAAACGAGGATGATGATGAATCGGGAGAAAAGTCTAAAAAAGGAAAAAATAAAATACGTCACGAAGAACAAAAAGAACAAAAAGGAAAAAAGGAAAGAAGAGAAAAAAAATAATAAAAATTCATAACAATGAAGCGAGAGAGGAAAATCGTCAGCAATTTAAACGTAAAAAAAAAAAAGGAAAAAAAATTTACGTGATTGAGAGAAAAACCGAGATGGGAAAATTTTTGTCGTGGAAGGAGAAAATTTTTAAAAAATTCAATCGATCACTTTGAGATTTTTTAATAACGAAACGATTCCTTCTTTACCCCCCTTCCCCTCCCTACACACGCAAGCACGTACTCACACGAGTGATGATAAGAACCTTAAAACGTTTGAGTTGGGAAGAAAAAAAAAAAAAAAGAAAACCATTCATCTTCTGCCACGTAAAAAAAAAAAAAATAAAATGGGCGATGAAAAAAATTTATTTATAGGAAAGGAAGAAGAATTTAAAAATTTATTTTCAAGGTCGTAAATTATTACACTCAAAGGAAAGGTCAAACAATGATAAAATAAATGGAATGAAAGGAAAGGAAAAGAAAGGAAACAATCAGAGATATTAGAGGTGAAGGTTTTATTCCTTTTTTTTTTATTATTTGGGGAGGTATGTGAAGGGAAGGGGGGCTCGATGGAAAAAAAAAGGAACGTGTCCGAAGAAAGAGAGAGAAAATAAGAAAACTACTCGCGATGTGTGTATTATTATTATTATTATTATTAATATTTTTTTTTCTTTATCGGTTTTTTAACCGCAATTTAAAAATTTATATTTATGATAACGATGATAATGACGTCATTTTCTAATACGAAGCAGACGACAAAAAAAAAAAACATTTTTTTTCTTATGACTTACGTTTTTAAAAATATTTGTAACGGAAATCGGTTTGTGGGAAGGGGGGAACAAATAATTAAATGCTGTTGTTAAGTTAAAAAGCTTTTGCTTGTTCCTCCCTCTCTCGCTCTCTCTCTCTCTCTCACTTCCGTACTCTCCATCTATCTATCTTTCTCTCTCTTTATTTCATACTCTTCCTCCTTATTTATTTATTTTTTTTTTGTAAAAGTTGTTGTTTTTGTTAATTTATGTGGACTCGCACTTAAGTTCACATAAATATATTTAACCGGAAGTAGGTGGACGTTCACGTTTCCTTTTTTGTAAAAAAAAAACAAAGATGGAGGAATTTGATGTCGAAATAAAAAAAAAAAAAAAAAAAAAAAAAAAAGCACGTCGGGTTTTGTCTATCGTGGAAAATAGAAAATGAAAAAGAAAAAAAGGTTTCAACCGTCATAAAATGTTTCTCTCTCTCTCTCTCTCTCTCTCTATTTTCCGTCCTTTTCCGAAAATTTTATTATTATTATTATTATTATTATTCGTAAAATTATTTAAATTTATATTGTCACTGTCGTGACGATGATTTTATTTAAAGTTAAATCAACCTTTTTTTTTTTTTTTTTTTTTTTTACTTCGTTGAGAGAAAGTTAAAACTCGACGGATTTGTTAGTTTGTCTTTTTACTACCACCCCCAGCACTACCACTACCCACTACCACTTCTACTACCATTATTATTATTATTTAAAACCGGATATACTACGTCATAACGATTTTTATACGTATATATTTGAAATTTTCTCAAATGATTTTTGTTGTTGCGAATGATTTTCTCTCTGTTTTTTTCCGTCTTTCTATCCCTCTTTCTATCTCTTTTTTCCTTTTTGTCCCTCTCTCTCTCTCTCTTTCTCCCTCTCCCTCACTCTTTCCTTCTGCTTTCCATCCGGTCAAAACTATTCGCATCGAATTTTTACAAATGTATATCAAAAGGTATGAAAACATCGTCGTCGTCATCGTCATCATCATTATTATTACGTCGTTTATAACGATTTTGTTTTTCCTTTTCCGCTTTTTAATAATAATAATAATAATAATGATGATGATGATGATGATGATGATGATAATGAAACGGTATAAACTTGATTTGAAGAGTGTGAAGAGTGTTTTATATAGAGACTAAGTTAAAGAGGATTAGTCGGATTAAAAATAAACAAAAAAAAAAAAAAAAAACAAGTTAAAAGGGGAGAAATTTTTTTTTTTTTTTTTGTAATGTTGGAGGTCCGACATTTTTATTTTTAAAATTTCTCCCCCCCTCCCTTCCCTCCTCTCTCTCTCTCTCTCTCGCTCTCTTTTCGTCTTACGTTTGATAATATTAATTTTTTTTTTGTTTAGTAATACTCATAAGGAAGAAAAAAAAATTAATAAATTGAGACGGAAATGATGACGTCACGTTTAAAAAAAAAACAGAAAAGTAATGATAATGATAATGAGCGTTTGTGTTTTTTTTTTTTAGATTTTGATGACGTATTCATTTGCCGATGTTGCTGCAGCAGGGGCAAAATGGGAGCCCCGCGCTGGCTTCCTCGGCCTCGAAAGATTCCGGGGTTGATCCATTAGAAGAAATACAACAGAGATTAAAACCTGGATGGTCGGTACATTTGACACACGACAATCGATTGTTTTATTGCAAGTAAGTCTTTTTATTTTTTTTTTGGGGGGGGGGGGAGGGGGACCTACGGAAAGACATTATTAATCCACACGATTATTATTTCGATTTCTTTATATATACCTATGACCCTAATCGGAATTAAGTTTTCCCGTTCAAATTTACTTTTTTCCCGAAACCATTTTCATTTGCTCCCCCCTCCTACCCCTCCCTCTCCCGTAAAGGTGAGAGAGTGGGGGGGAAAAGCTCATTAACGGATTATGAAAAGTAGTAAAAAAAAAAAAGTTTTTTTTTGCCTCGTTTTTGCCGATTGATTTTAATTGCTGTCGTTGTTCTTCGTGACTTTTTTTTTTTTTTTTTGCTTCCATTGGCTTCCATCGACTTCCATCGGCTTCCATATCGAATTTGGCTTCGGATTCGTTTTTTTTTTTTTTTTTAAGGGGTTTTAAATTTTAAGTCTCGAAAAAGTTTTTTCGCGTTTTTTTTGTTTTAATCCGGATTATAAAATCGATGATGATGATAATGATGGTGACGATGACGGTGGTTGTGGTGGTGGTGATGATGATGGTGTTGGTGGTGATGGTGATGGTAGCAGTAGAAATCAATTGTGAATAGATAAAAAGATAATTTAATAAAACGTCGACAAAAATTTCCGGGGGTTCTGAACGCACACACAAAAAAAAAAAAAAAAATTTTTTTTTTATTTAAAATCAATAAATCTGAATTTTTTTTTTTTTTTTTTGCTACGATTCAGCAAAAAAGTTTAAATGTGTAAACGAGCGTGCGGTTGACATTAAACCGGGTAATTTAATCACGGAAGGATAAAAGGATGAATGGTAAAAGAGAGAGAAAGAGAGAGGTGGGGGAAAGGAGGAAATAATGAAAGAGAAAGAGTATCAAAAAAAATAAATAAAAATTGTTTTCCTACGGTTTTTTTCATCTACGAAGGTTTTAAAAACCGTTTTAAATATGGCGGTTACAACAAAAAAAAATCTGGAAAAAAGAGGAAACGGAAAAGGCAACAACAACAACAACAACAACATCAACATAAACAACAGCGTAGGGAGAAATAACAAAAAAAAAAAAATATGAGGAGATGAAATTTAAAAAAAAAATTCTACTACCCACACGTTCTTTTTCATTTTTATTTATTTTCGTGGAAAATCACGAATAATTATTATTATTTTCGTCTTTTTCCGGTTTTCCCAGCCCCCCGGTTCCTTTCGGAATTAAATAAAAAATTTCAAATATGCGAAATTTTTTTTTTTCCTTTTCTTTTCTTTTCTTTGTCGTGAAGAAAAAATTTCTATCATTTTATCAACGTGTCACGATTGAATCGGATTCGCAAAGAAAGAAAGAGAGAAAGAAGGAAAATAAAAGAAAAGAAAAGAAAATTCGAGAGAAAAATTTTCCGAGGAAAAAAAAAAGAAGGAAAAATCTAAAAGAGTTAATTAAAAATTTCGGTAGGCGGAGAAGAGGTGGTAGGGGAATGAGGAGGGGAGAAAGAGGTGAAGGGAAAACAAAACTGAAAAAATCAAATACGCAAACTACGGCGAAAAAACGTGGATGTAGAAAATAAAAATAAAAAAAGCAGACGAAACGTAAAACAAAAAAAAAAAAAAAAACAATGAATATAAATAAATAAAAAAGGCGTTAGTTTTCTCTATGGCGAAAGGGGGGGGGGCGCAGTTTCTTAAAACGAAAAAAAACGTGGAAGCAGACGAGAATGAAAAAATATTCTTTTACGGTTTTATTCAAATAATTAAAATTTGAAAAAAAAAAAAAATCAGAGAGAAACGAAAAATAAAAAACAAA
The DNA here is from genome assembly GCF_000006295.1 of Pediculus humanus corporis. Classification (NCBI taxonomy): domain Eukaryota; kingdom Metazoa; phylum Arthropoda; class Insecta; order Psocodea; family Pediculidae; genus Pediculus; species Pediculus humanus. The sequence continues at coordinate 300,708 of NW_002987829.1, forward strand.
AAAAAAAGGTTTCTTTTTGTAAAATCCGCGGAAAAAACAAAAAAACACCCCCTCCGGATAAAGTGGGTGGAAGGTGGGAAGGAGGGAGGTGGCAGCCTTATCCAACGTTTCGGAATCACGTTTTAATGCCGGGAACTGTTTTTTATTCTTTTAAGGATTCCCGAAGGAACCGAAAAATTAAAAAAAAAAAATTTTCGACGTCGGATGGAAATTTTTAAGAAAAATTTTTAAACGAAGAAAAAAAATTATTTTATTGGTGTCGAGAAGGGGATGGATAGAAATAAAATGGCGCCCTCTTCCCCCCCGCTCCTCTCCTTTTTTCTTATTTTAAGTTTTCATCGAAACGAGTGACGTCATCATTCTATAACTTAGTTTTTTTTTTTTTTCGAATTAAAAAAAAAAAATTAAATTTTAATTTCTTCGCAATCTCGTGAAAATTAATAATAAGGTTGTTTTATACACGATTTTTTTCCCTTTCTACTTCCACGTTTTTTTTTTTTTTAACCTTTTAAAAATCTTGGATTTGTCGGCTTTCGAATATCGTTATTATAATTGTTGTTGTTGTTGCTTGTTTTTTTTAACTTCCGTTTTTAATCATTTTAAACTCGTTTTATTTTTTTTTGTCGTCTTATTTGTTTGTTTTGTTTGTTTGTTTGTTTTTGTTTGTTTTGTTAAAAGAGAAAATCAATCAAAATTATTAACGGGCACACCTTTTTTACGCCCGAAAAAAGGGAAAAAAAATATTCCATTAACAATAATAATGATGATGATGATGGATAGATTAATAATAAAATATATAAATAATATTTGACGTCATCGTTATCAATTTAACGACATTGAAAATCAAACAAACAAACAAACGTATGTACGAACAAACGAATAAATTTATTAATCTTCGTATATTGTTTCGGTGTTGTTACGACTCGTT
>NW_002987829.1:301759-356805 GCF_000006295.1 Pediculus humanus corporis
TTTTTTTTTTTTTTTGTATATCAACAAAATTATTAACCGCAGCAAATTTTTTTTTTTTTTTTAATATTGTCGAGAGCAAATTTTTCGTTTTTTTTTCGGAAAATTTTAATAAAAAAAAAAAAAATTTTATTTTATTCGTCGAAAGATTTTTTTTTTTTTTTCACGTTTTATTAAAAAAAAAAATTTCTATAAAAATAAAAACGATGACGTAATAAAAATATACGTCACGTGGTTAAAAAAAAAATTATGTAATCGATGATTCAAAGTATAAGTTTCACTTTTTTTTTTTGCGTTTTAACGAAAAGGAAAAAAAAGGTAAAAACTACACCAACGAAAAAATTATTAGTTGCGTAGTTTTTTTTTTTTTTTTTGCGGTCACCCTTTCAAATATTGCCCCCCCCCAAGTCCGACCCGACCCGCCCCCTTCACGTCAACCCCCGTGAAAATTTTCGTACCGGATATTTAAATACGAAATATACTCGACGCGACACGGACTCATAAGGAGCTGGGAGGGGGGGGCGGTTAGGTAGAGACTCTCGCTCACACACACAACTCGACCGATATTTATCGATTTCTTTATAACCTTAATACTAAATAATAATTTATTTACGTAACGTGGCAGAAGAAGAATGCCAAAGTTTGGGTTTTGTTTGTAACGAAATTAACAAACGTTAGTACGGGTTTGATTTAAATTGTTTGTCGAGCAACAAACCTTTTTGTGTGTGTGCGTGGGTTGTACAAAAGGTTACTCGAAAAAAAAAAACAAACCTTTTTCTAAAATCACGATTCGTTATCTAAAAAGTAGTTTTAAATTAATTAAAACTTTGGTATAAAAAAAAGGGGTTTTTTTTTTGTGGAAAAGGAAGTCGGTAACTGTGGTGGGGACAGGAAGCCATTTTGAAAAAATGATGATGATGATGGTGAACTGACTGTTTGTCCTCCGCCATTGGTCCCACTCACGTTAACGAACATTTAGAAAAAATTTTTCCAGAAACGTTTTTTTTTTACGAGGAAAAGGACGATGTGACATATTGTCAAAAAGGAAAAGGCTCCCTAAAAAAAAAAAAAATGAAAATCATCATCATTGTTATCCGTATGAACGAATTTCCGGTTTTCAAAAAAAAAAAATTTGGAATAAACAAAAGGTTAGGTAGGGAAAAAAAGGTAACGGATTTTCATTTTCTTCATTCATTTCTTTATGAGTATTATTTGAATGAATGAATGAATGAATGAATGACTGACAATTCAATTTCTTTTCATTTTCGACTTGTTGCTTTTCCAGCGTGTTTCCTCTTTTTTTTTTTTTTTTTTTTTTTTGAATTTTTCCAGTTCTTTGAATTTTTATTTTTTCCTTTAATACGATTTACGTGGGCGCGTGTAAAATTTTTTTTTTTTTTTCCCTCAACCGGAAGGAGGAAATTTTTGTTTTTATTTCCGAGTAAAAACTGTGGAAAAAATTTACATGTTTATTATGATTATTATTATTATTATTGAGAATAAAGAAAAGGTGATTAATTTGAATTTTCCGATTTTTTTTCAACACGATTGATGAAAACAAAAAAAAAAAAAATTTTTTTTCTCGCGCCATTTTTGAGAAAATTCTCAAGGAAGAAAAAAAAATATCGTGTGAAATATGTCGTGGAAATAACCGAGAAAGAAAAATAAGAAAAGAATAACGAGAGAGAGAGAGAGAGAGAGAGAGAGAAAGAAAAAACTAATTTTCTCGTGAAATCTCGCGTGTCTTTGCGAATTTTAACAGTTTTTTTCTTTTTTTTTTGCAAATTTGGCACCACTCGCACGAAACGATTTTCCGGAATATGATATTATTAATATGAATGGATATCGTTTTAAAAAGTTAATGAAGATTTAAAAAAAAGAAAAAGGAAAATTTTACGAATCGTTGGAAAATCGGAAAAGGAAATGAAATGAAAATAAAAATTTTTTTTTCCCTCTATTGTGTAAAATTTTACGAAACGTAAAAAAAAAAAAAAAAAAAAAAAAAAAACTAGTAAAAAGTGAAAACGGTTTAAAAAAAAGAAAAGAAAGAAAGTAAATTCATTCATTTTGAGGTAAAAGGGTCACGGGGTCAACCATCTCGAAAACAACTGAAAATTTGCCCCTATGGCGTTAAGATGAAAGGAAAATTTTATCTACTTTTATTTCCCTTTTTCCTACCCTCTTTCTTTCTCTTTCCTTTTTTTTTTTTTTCTACCTTTTATTCATTCCATCTCTCTATCTTTCTCTCGCGCGCGCACGTTTGTTTTTCTTATCCTCTTTTTTTTTTTTTTTTTTTATAAAACCGTTTTCCACGAAAATTCCTTTTTTTCTTTCCTTTGAATATGTTGAATTACATTAAGCAATCCTCCTTTTTTAAACAGGTCCCCGGATAGTTGTGTTTTTTTTCCTTTCTTTTTCCCGTTCTTTTATGTTTAATAATTAAAAAAAAAAAAATTTTCCGCCTTTTTTTTTTTTTTTCTTATAAAATAGAAAATTTCCAAAAAAAAAAAAAAATGAATAAATGAAAAAGGATGAATGGTGGAAATGGAAAAAACGAGTTTTTTTTAAAAATATCATTAAAAGGAAAAAAGGAAAAAAAAAGTATAAAATAATTTTCGTAAGAATATTATCATGTTAATATTTAAAAAAAAAAAAAAGAAAATGAAAATCCATGTTTATTATTATAACCATAGACGAAAGGGGAAAATTTTTGTTGAATTGTGCATCGAGCAATTTTTTTTTTCATCATAATCGTCTGTGGTCTTCTCTCATTGGTCAATTTCAAAAAACATTCCGGAATTCGATTTAAATTTTCTAATTCATTTCGTCGCGATATGTTGCGTTTGAGGAAAAACGTATTTTACAAAGAACTAATTTCGCACTTGCTAAACATACTCGCGATGTAGTTTTTTATAAATATATATATTTTTTATTTTCATATCGGTTGACGAATTCAAAAATGTTGTAAAAATTAAAAACGGCGGATAAAAAAAAAGAAAAAAACTGGATGATGGGGAGGGGAAGGGAGAGAATAATCGAATGCTAAAATATGTTATATATCACACTTTAAAGGATTGATGTAATAATACTAATAATGATAATAATAATACTTTTAATAGTTTATAATTATACGTGTTTAAATTGAAATTGAAACGCGAGTTTTAATTGGATAAAAGATGATTATTATTTTATTATTATTATTATTATTAAATTGTTCTAGAACGATTGGAAAAAACCGCAACGGCCATAAAAGGGTAGGGGGAGGGAGGGAAAAAAAGAGAGAATTTTATTATAACAAAATTGAAAATGTTTTTGAGAAAATCCGTTTCGACGATCAATTACCGAATAAAAAGTTACGAAAAAAAAAAAAAAAAAAATTTTATTTGTAAATTTGTAAAAACGGAAACGGAAATTGAAACATGTAAATACTCGCAAAAAAAAAAAAATTTCCTACAAAACATGCCGAGGCTGGGGGGCGGGGAGGGGGATGGGAAGTAAATAAAAATAAATTTTTTTTTTTTTTAATAAAACGAGGATTTTTTTTTTTTTTGAGTGGCGAGGGGGGGGGGGAAACTCGTGCCACGACAAAATGTTTGTTTTATTTCTTCAAATAAAAAACCGCCATTTTAAAATGATATCGGTTCGATGGCTTCGGGCAATTGAAATAATTACAAAATCAAAATTTTAAATGATTATATTATTTCTCTCTCTCTCTCTGTCTGGAAAAATTTATGTTTAAAAAAAAAAAAAAACCGGTTTTTTAAAATAAAATTTACGTAATGATGTTAGTTACACTTTAAATAATAATAATAATAATAATAATAATAATAATAATAATAATAATAATTGAGTTTTTGACTTGATAAAAATCGTTAAAGACACTTTTTTTTTTTTTTAAATTGCGGTTGGGAAACTTTTTTTTTTTTTTTGGTTTGGTTTCGTTTGTAGGTTAAAACCGTTTTACGAACAAATAGAAAAATCTGGAACTTCGTGGCAGAAGGGGTAATAAAACTAAATAAGTTTTTTATCTGCAACAATGTTTTTTTTTTTTTTTTTATCGTCGTTACACGTTATTTATTTCGCTTTGTTGACCGCGAAAATCAAGATGGCAGACGTGGTGGTGGCGGCGAGCGTCACATTTATTTTATTTTTCATCTAAGTCCGCCATGTTTGTTTGTTTGTTTGTAATTTTATTACCGTTGAAGAATGATAAATGTTATCAGAGAGAGAGAGGGAGAAAATTAAAAGAAAAGAAATGGTTCGAGTTGTTTCTTTCTTTTCTTTGTCCAGCAGTTTTCTTTTTTTTTTTTTTGGAATTTATCACGTGAAAAAAAAAAAAAACCGGAAAAGGTTTTTCGAAAAGGCAGAGAAAAAATAAAAAGGGAAACAATAATAAATGGGTAAATCTTTTTTAGTAAGATTTGGAAAATTTTTTTTTTCTTTCTCTCTCTCTCTTTCTTGCTTTTTCTTGTTGTTCCCCTCCCCCTCTTTCTCTCACGTTTTTTTTTTTTATTCTTATTGAAATGTTTATTTCCGGTTTTAGTTTTAAGGTTTAAGTAAAAACCGTTACGGAAGGTTGGGTTTTCCGCAACTAGCAAACTCAATATACAAACATTTAATTCGCTCGGGAATTTAAAACCTTTTTTTTTCTTTTTTTTTTTTTTTGTGTAGAAAATTCTAGAATGATAAATTTCTTAAAACGTGCATTATGTGTACGCACGAGTTTTTTCCTTTTTTCCTTTTTTTTCCTTTTATATGTGTATATATATGTACATTATGGCGTAAACATAAAAGCATAGAATAAATAAAAAAATAGAGCAAGTGAATTTTTCCCTTTTTTTCCCCATTTTTTTTGAGGGGAGGAGGAAGAGGAACGGGAGGGAAAAAAGAAAGAAAAAGACGCGAATAACTCGAAAAGAGAGAGAGAAAAAAATTTTCCTTTTTTATTCGAACGTGGAATTAGTGATAACTTATTAATAACAACAACCTTGTCGCAAATCGTAAAAAAAAAAAAGAAAATTTTTTATATGGAAAATTTAATTTTAAAATATGTCGTCGTAAGTTTCGTGATAAAAAAAAAACAAAACAAAATGGCGGACTTTTCGCGCGCGTTTTTTTTATTTATAAAAAAAGGGAGAGGAGAAAAGGAGGGAAGATGGAACCAAACGAATTTTCGGGGATTTTCTTTTTTGCGGGGAGCATCGATTTTACAAATGTGCGATCGACGTAGATTATTATTATTATTATTATTGTTAGTTATTCCGATCGAAATTTATTAAATAATTAATTTATCGTGGAATTAGTAGTACTAGTAGTCAATTTAACGGCGGAAAAATAAAATATAAGGAAATGATTTTTTTTTTTTTTAATATTCGTGGAACTAGAAATTGTGAAAATATTTTGTATAAAAATCAAATGAAAAACGTCAGAAGAAAATTTATTTACTTATAATAAAAAAAATCGATTTTTTTTTTTTGATAAAATGCGAGCGATGTACGTGGAATTAGAAATTTTCCAATTTTTTTTTTCTTTTTTTTTTTTCATTTTTTCATTTTTTCTTTTCCAAAAATGAGAATGATTGATTTTCGATTAATTTTTTCGGCGGAAACATGTAATAATTCAACAATATTATTATTATTTTATTCTCTTCATTTTTCTAACGTGTAACCAGACAAGAAAAAATAATTTTAATTTCTTAATGTAAAAAAAAAAAACTATTATTATTATTATTTTTGATATTTTTCTCGAGTTTTCCCGATTAGGGGGTTTTTTTAAGGTTTTATTTATTTGATATTTTTAAAGATTTGAAAGGATTGAAATGATCGTCGTATTTTCTTCTTCCACGATCCTTTTATTTCAATGAAAATAATTTTTTCGCGAGCGGTTTTAGAGAATTTAATTTTTTAAATCGATTTTTTTTTTTTTTTTCGATTCGGATTTTCGGATTCGCAATTTTTTTTCATCTTTTCACAACTGTTTCCGGTTATTATCATCATCATCATCATCATCATTATCATCCTGAGCGTCGATAAAAAAAAAAAAAAAATTTTTTTGTTTGGTTTTTCTTTCTTTTTAATTAAAAAAAAAATTTTTTTTTCTCGTTTTGAATTAATCACTTTTTTTTATTTTTGCGGCCTTTTGGGTTTTTTTTTATTTCCGGGTAATTAATTATCGAAATTAAATTTTTTTTGGAATATTTGGAATTTCCAGGAGGTTTTTTTTTGTCCAGTAAAAGTTTGGGTTTTTTCACAAATTGGAAAAATCCTCCGTTTCGAATTTATGTTTATAATTTTTTTAAATATTTTATTTCCACTTTTTTGGGGGGCAGGGTTTTTTTTTCTGTTGTTTGAATCAATTGAAAGCAGTAAAAAGTACGAGAAAGAGAGAGAGAGAGAGTGAGAGAGGAGATCAAAAAAGAGAGAAGGAAAGAAATACAGAAAAAGAGAAAGAGAGACAAGGATAGAATATGAAGAAATGAAAGAGAGGGAGATCAAGAAAGGAAGAAGAAATTAAATAGGGAGAGAAAGAGATAGAGACAGATCGAGAATGATATAAGGAAAGGAATACAAAGGTAGAAAGAGAGACAGAGAACAACAGGGAAAGAAGAAAACAAAATGAGAAAAGGGAAAAGAGGGAGACCAAGAAGTAAGAAGAAAATAAATAGAGAAAGAAAGATAGATAGAGAGCAACAGGAAAAGAAGAAAAAAAAAATGAAAGAGAGAGAAAGAGGGAGAAACTAAGAAAGAAACAAGAAGAGAGTAAGATGGAAAAAAAGAAAGAAAGAAAAAGAAAAACCAAGAAAGAGATAGAGAGAGAGAGAGAGAGAAAAAGAAAAATAATTTCATGAACGGACAAAAAGTTTTTTTTTTCTTTTTTAAAATAAGATTGGCAATGGGAAAAAACCACGGGTGCCAACATAACTTGATTTTTACTCAAAGTTTTTTAACGGATTCATTCGAAAGGAACCAAAATTAAAAACAAAACAAAAAAAAATTAATAATAACAATAATAATAATAATAATAATAATAATAATAATAATAATAATAATAATAACAAAGTTTTTAATATTCATTATTTTCATCACGACGACGAAAACGGTTTTAAATGAATAACTTTCACTTTTTTTTCTCCTTTTTGTCTCTCTCTCTTTCTTTCTCTCTTTCTCTCTTTTTTTTTAAATTAAATTTATTTTTTTCTTGTTATTATTATTATTATCATCATCATCATCATAATCATTATTAATATTAATTTATGTTAATAAATTCTTTTGTTTACTTTCGTTGAATTTGAAAATGAATTGAAATGAAAGAGAGAGCGAAGGAGAAAGAAAAAGGAAGAGAGAGAGAGAGAGAGCAAAAAAAAAATTAGCAATAATTTTTACAACGAAGGGAGAAAAAAAAAGAAGTAGGTAAAAGAAGATAAAAAAAAAGAAGATGAAGGAGAAAAAGAAGAAGAAGAAGATGAAGTAGTTAAAAAAAATTTTAATTAGCAATATCTTGACTGAAGACATATTTCTTTCCTTCCTTTTTTTTTTTTTTTTGCTTCCATTAAAAATGGCGAAGAAAATTTTTTTTTTTTTTAACTTTTAATCTTTTTTTAAAAAAAGCGGCGGCGGCGGTAGATGGTGACGTTTACCGCCGGCGGTGGCGATGGTGACGGTGTCGGTGGCGATTGCGATGATGATCATCAACATCTTGATGGATAAAAATTTTCTTTTTTAAAAAGTAAAATTCGAGGCGGCTAATTAACAATAACGTTACTTTAAAAATTTATTATTATTATTATCATCATCATCATTCGTTATCGATTAATTTTTTTTTGTTTTGTTTTCGTCTGCTAGAAATTTTAAACGATGAAAAAAAAAAACTTTTTAAAAAAAAATAAAAAACACAAAAACTTTTTTTTTTTTTTTTTTTTTTAATATGTCGGAAAATAACAAAAAAAAAAAAAAAAAAAAGAAAGAAAATTTAAAATAAGTTTTTAATAACAAAAAAAAGGAAAGAAAAAAAGGAAAAAAAGGAAAAATTTCTCAAAGGAAAATTTAACCGCGTGGAAATTTTTTTTTTTTCTTTCTTTTTTTCTTTATTATTATTATTTTCATTTTCATCATATTATTTTAAACCTTCGCTTTTTTGACTTTTTCTCTTTCCTTTTTTTTCCTTTTTTTTAATAATAATGATAATAATAATAATAAACAAAGGGTAAAGAAGTCACGTGGTTATTAAAAAAAAAAAAAAAAACTGTTAAAATTAAAATTGAATTCTTGTTTTTTTTCCGTCAAAGGTAAAACCTTTTGTCATCGTCGTCGTAGTTGTTGTGACGTCATCAATAGTTTTCTTTTTTTTAATCCGGAAAATAATAAAATGCTCTCTCTCTCTCTCTCTCTCTCAATTTTGTCTAGGGATTGATTTTTTAAAAGTGAATATTTTCCCGCGGGTTTTAAAAAAAAAAAATGTTAATTTCCTGTAAAAACGAGTTTTAATTTCCACGTAAAGTCAAACCGGAAGTAAAACATCGTAGAAAATTTTGTCTATGGTTTAAACGACAATTTAAAAGCGGGTGGGGAGGAGGAGGAGGAGGATTTTATAAACCCCCCCGGAAATTTATAATTTTCTAAACGTTGATGCAAAAGGAGGCGGCGGCGACGACGATGATGATGACGTCGACATCGACGTCGATCGGTGTTAAAAAGACAAAACAAAAGGAAGAAATTCTAATAATAATAATAATAATAAAAGGAAAAAGTCTGTCGGCGTCTTTGAAAACCTTTTTCTCCCTCCCCCACGACGAATCAATTGTTGATCCTTTTTCTCACCTTTTTTTTTTCCTCACTTTTCCCTCTTCCTTCACCCACCCCCTTTTTTGTCTATTCCCACGTTTTCAGTTATCAACTTTGCGTCTTTTTTATTTAACGACATTTTTCGAACGAGATTTTTATTTTCTTTCTTTCTCTCTTTTTTTTTTTTTTTTTTTTTTGCAAACTTCCGCTCTATTTAAAAAAGAAAATGACGATGATGATGATGATGAAAACGTTTGATATGTATATTTGAATTTGCGTGAGTGTGTGCGCATGCGTGGGGGGGGGCGCACGAGTATGCGTGTGCGCGTGTGCACACGGGTAAAATTTTAACGTAATCGTGGAAAAATTCGTGTTTAATTAAAACGCGTCGAAAGGACAAACATACAAACGACCACCCATTTCCTTCATCCTTTTCCCTTCCTCTCCCCTACCACTCATTAAACCTTCCCCCTTTTTTTTCTCCCCTCTGTCTTCATCGCTGTCGTTTTTCTACGCACACACAGAAAAAGATTAAAAATGAAGGATTTTAAAGCCACGATTTAAGTTGTTTAATCCGACGAATAAGCATAAGATTTAATGCTTCCACGTATATATATATAAATACATAAATAATAAGATTTTATTATTATTATTATTTTTTCCCTTTTGTTACTTTATATTATTTATAATATATATTATATATAAATTTATATTTATTTAGAACGTATTTCACATAAATAAAATAATAATAATAATAAAAGAAAACGTTTCGAAAATACTACAAAAAAATTTTTTTTTTTTTTCACTGCTGCCTTTCGGCCACGTTTTTTACATCATTATGTAAAAATTATTTTATATTATTATTATTATCATCATTACGCGTGATATAAACGTTCGCACTCACACACGCACTCACGCACGCATGGAGAAAAAAAAAAAATTTCGAGAGGAAAGTTTATATATATATACATATTTATTTTGTTTTATTGGTTCGAAAAAAAAATGAAATATTTATTATTATTATTATTATTATTAGGGTTTTTTGAATTTTTTTTTTTTATTACTTCCCGCGTTTTTCCCCCTTCCCCTCTTCCTTTTTCTCCTTCTCTTACTCTTTCGCCTCTCGTTCCAGGTAAAAAAAGAGAAGGTCGTTTGTTTGCGCGAATTACGAGTTTTTACGAAAAATGTTTTTTCGGGAGGGGGGGGAAAATAAATTAAAAATTTGCGAATAAATTGTGCGAAAATGGCGGGAGTAGAAGGAACAACCGCAACAACCCGAACAACAACCAGCAACAACCAACTACAACAATTTTTTTAATTTTCCTTTTGCGTTATTTTGCGTAAGTGTGTGCGAGATTCACGTAGATTTTTTTTAATAAACGCACGAACCGATTTTCATTTATTAATAATAATAATACGATGAAAAATCCAGATTCGTTTTGTTGCCCTGAACGAGTTTGAACAAAAATAATAATAATTTTCGTCTCGTTGCCTGTCGAATTTTTTTTTTTACGTTTAATTATTAATTAAAAAAAGATTTTAATTGAGAAGAAAAAAAAATAATAATAATTTCTTTGACGTCGTGTTTTCCCCTTTTTTACAGAAAAAAATAAAAAAGGGGGAGGCGGGGCGGGGGTCGGGGAGGGGAGCAAAAGAAAGGAAGAAAAAAAAAATTTTATTTTTATTTTGACTTTTTCGTCAGGTTGGCAAAAGTGACGATGATGATGACAGATTCTTCGAGTATATATGTACGTACGTAAAAGAATTTCTGTCGAAAAAAAAAAATTTCTTTTTTTTTTATTTCATTTTTTATTGACGTGCACGCACACGCACATTATTTTCCTTGCAGGAAATGTAATAATAATAATAATAATATTAATAATAATAATAATAATAATAATAATAATAATAATAATAATAATAATAATAATAATAATGGGGAAAACATGAAGATTCAGGGATGAGATGAAATGACGTGCGTGTACGCGAAACATAACTTTTTGTTTCTTTTCTTTTTCTTTTTTTAAATTATTTTACGCGCCAATTTTTTTAAAAAAATTTTTTCATATAAATAAAAAAATTTACAACTTCCGGTTTGATTTTCATTTACAAATGATGATATTATTGTTTGTAATTGTATGTACGTGCGAAAGAATAAACGAACGTTTCGTATATAAATTGAAATTTTCACGCTATTAAATTTGTGAGTTTGCACTCGCGCACGTACGCACGCACCCACGCACTCACGCAAACAAACCCGCGCGTAAACATACAAACGAACAAACAAACGAACAAACAGATGAACGAAAGAACGTGAAAGCGAACCGGACACGCGCCCGAGTTTGAAAAAGGTTCGTTACCCTTTTCGTTCCAAGGGTAGGTTTAACTTTTTTTTTTTTTCTGTTTTTTTCCCTTTCGTTTCCGTTTTTCGTCGTCTTGTTTTACTTCCGGTTCATATAATTTCCATTTAACTTTTTTCTGAAAACGATTTTTTTTTTTTTTTTATTCTTTCTCTTTCTTTCTCTCTCTCTCTCTCTCTCTCTCTCTCTCTCTCTCTCTCTCTCTCTCTCTCTCTCTCTCTCTCTCGTTTCAATTTTAATCGGGGAAAATCTGTCGAAAGTAATAGTCGTGTAATAACGGTCGTAACAACAATAATAATAATGATGATGATAATAATGATAATAATAGTAATAACGTGTGGTAAACGTAAATGTTGTGGAAAGGGGGGAGAGACGGAGATGGGAGGAGGATTTTCGCGTGTTTTCATTCACGCAATGCGTGATAAAAAAAATTTTTTTTTTTTTTCACTTCCTTTTTCTTCCTCTTCCTTTCCCCTTACCCCTTTCTTTCTGCTCCTCCCGTCTTCCTCTCCTTCTGTTACAAAATAACGTTGTGTAATTTCACTCGGGGAAAAATTATTATTATTATTATTATCATGTCTAATGAAATATTATTTGAATTGTAAATCTTTTAATCTTTTCGCTTGACCTTTTTTTTCCCTTCCCTTCCCCTCATTCTCCCTCCTTTCCCGTTTTTTGATTTTAACAAAATCGACCGAAATGTTTTTTTTGACATTTAAATGTTTTCCTTTCGACTCGAGTCAATGATGATGATGATAATAATAATAATAATAATCGTCGGTAGGAAAAAATAAATAAATAAATAAATGCGTGTTGTGTTGACGAGAGTGAATGCGCGGAAGAATTTCACCCCCCGAAATTTTTTGATTTTTTTCATTTTATTGTCTGATTGATTGATGGAATGATTGATTGATTGATTGATTGACTTTCGACATTAGTATTTTCGAATAACTGAAAAAAAAATAATAATAATCACGACTGAATAATTTAAAATTTTTTCACGTTTTATTCATCGTGTTCAAGTCCTTGTAAAGAAAAAAATTTTTGTTTTTTTTATTTTTTCGAAAAATAATAATAATAATAATAATGATAATAATAATAATGATAATAGTAATAATGTTAAATGACGGTAAAAAAATTTTTTTTTTTTTTTTTCTCGTGAGTTTTTGTATAATTACGATAATTATTTTTTATTGCTCACGATTTATTTTATTTTATTTTATTTCCGGTTTAAAGTTTCAAAATTTTCTTACAAAATAAAATAATAATAATAATAATCACACAAGCGTGCGTTTGTTTATGTCGTAAAAATTTGAGTGAGTGATGACGTCATACGACGTCGTGGAAATTGTTTTCGAAACTGGGTAAAAGGTAATAAACATTATTAAAAAAAAAAAAAAGATGAAAAGAAAATTTTCTTTGGTTCTTTCGTTCGTTCGTTCATTCATTCATTCATTCATTCATTCATTCATTCATTCATTCACTCATTCCTTTTTTTTCTCTATGTGAGCTCGCGAGAGGATAAAATTTTTTTTTTTATCCTTTTTTATTGCTTTGCCTTTTCGTGGCTCTAGTCGTCGTCTTCTCTCTCTCTCTCTCTCTCTCTCTCTGTCTCTTTCGCTCATTCCTTCGCCATCATTCCGTGATATATGTGTATTATTCTATGAAATATGTATGACGGAACTTCCGGTAAGCCATCGTATAAAAAAGAAGGAGGAGGAGGAGAAGTAGGGAGAAGGAAGAGGAGACTTTTTTTTTTCATATGAAATTTTATTTTTATTTTTTTAATACATTTTATTTATATTTTTATTTTCGTTCATGTAAATCATGTGTGTGTGTGTGTGTATGTGTGTATATGTGTATGAATTTGAAAGAAAACAAGGAAGAGAGAGAGAGAGAGAGAGAAAAGTGGTAGAAGAGAGGAAGAAACGGGAAAGCTGGGAAGGGGAGGAAGGAAGAAAAAGGGCAAAAGAGAAAAGCAGAGCAGCTGCGATATGGAAAAGGTTTTTGGCAGATTTGATATGCGGAGAAAATGTTTCGCTCTCCTTCTCTCTCTCTCTCCCCACCTCTCTCTCTTTTTTTCCTCTTGGTTAAAAGAGGATGGATGAATGGTTGGATGAGGAAAAGAGAGAGAGAGAGATAGAGGAATGGAAAAAAAAGGAAGAAGGGGAAAGAGAAACACGGGGAAAAACCGCAAAAAAAAAAATATATATATATATATGTATGAAAAAAAAATTATTATTATTATTATTATTATTATTATTATTATTATTTCTTTCAAAAGCTTTTAGATAATTTCAAAAAAAAAAAAAATTTTTTATTTTTTTTTTCGTAGCTTGATGTTTACGTAATTCTTTTTTTTTTTTTTTGCTTTCGTTTAAGTCTTTTTCTTACCCTTAGCAAAAATATTAAACAATAATAATAATAATAATAATAATAATAATAATAATAATAATAATAATTTTTTCCCTCTATCAAAGTTTTTTTTTATTATTATTATTTTTAGTTTAAATAAATTTAAAATAAAAAATAAAAAAATTTTTTTTGTGGAAAACGAAAATCAAAAACCGGAACCAAAAGTGGTTGTTGAGAGAATGAAAAATGATAATAATAATAATAATGATAATAATTAAAAATTAATAAAATTTTCCCGACGTAATTGTTTTAGTTTTTTCTCATTAAAAATTTTTTTTTTTTTTTTTTTAATAGGAATCGCGATTCTTATCATCATCATCATCATCGTTAATATTATCATTAACCGTTGGAAGCGGGGGCGGGGCGGAGAGAAGGGGGAAGGCGGGAAATTAAACAATTGATCATCATCATTATTATTCCATTCGCTTTTCTTTTTTTTTTTTTTACTCGAATAAATTTTCTCCGAAATGATTTTTCAGGTTTCCCCTCCTCCCGACTGGGGAAAAACTAAACGGAAATGATGTCATCGTGTTTAAAAATCAAATAAAAACCACACGAGAACGATCAACTTAACAAGTAATAATAATAATGATAATGATAATAATAATAATAATGGAAACGCATTGAAATTTGTTTATGTTAACAAAAAAAAAGTTCATCGAGTTAATATCAACAGTTATCAGTTATCAACAAAGAAATTTTGTTTTGTTTTGTTACAAAGTTTAAAACAATAAAATAAAACAATTTTTTTTTTTTCCCACGCGAATCGTAGCCGAAAAAAAAGAAATAATAATAATAATAATGATAATAATAATAATAAAAAAAAGGGAAAGGAAAAAAAAAAATTTTTTTTTTTTTTTTTAAATAAATGGCCATTTTAAATCTTATTCCGGAAGTTGGAAAAGTTCGATACGATTTTCCGATTTTTTTTTATTGTCGAAATTTTTATTTATATTATTATTATTATTATTATTATTATTATTATTATTATTATTATTATTATTATTATTATTATATTATTTATCCGAGGTTTCTACCCGATTCCTTAGGGACAAATACTCGAATTTCGGTGGTGCCACTTATTATAAGATAGCACCACATCAATTCTTGAAGGTCTTCCTGAGTCCGTCTTTTTCGATGGGAACGATTTGTCTCCTGAACTGGGCTCCGGTGACTAACATCTTTGGAGTGGCCAGGGTCAGAAGCAGTGAAATTCACGTTCTCGTCGAGCTGCCTCAGGTCGACAGTAGAACAAGATTTTGTTTTTGGTTCTTACTTTGTCTTGTTCTCATTTTTTTGCTCTTTTTAAGCCAACAGCACGTGGCGTTCTCAAACGGTCACCCATCCAAGTTTGCACCACGCCCGATGCTGCTTAACTTCGGTGATCGTACGGGAACCGGTGTGACCAGCACGCTATGGCCGTTGGCTTTTTTATTATTATTATTATTATTATTATTATTATTATTCTCGTCTCGTTCGCAAGTTTTTTTTTTTGGGGGGGGGAGGAGAGCGGAGTTTGTACGATTGTTTTTGTTTGTTTGTTTATTTTTTGTCTGGTTTTTAAATTTTTCATACGTTTTAAGTAAGACTCGATCGGTTTCCTCGAAGATTTCCCCAAGTTTTATCGGTTTAGTAACGGAAGGAAATTTTTTTTTTTCTTTTACCGATTCTAGAACTTTCGATTTTTGGCGCGACGTATCGATTAATCGAACGGCGAGTAAAAGAAAAAAAAAAGAAAAAAAATTTCGGGATTTGAACTCGGGTCGACGGTTTCGATCACGATGTCGTTTTTGTTTTAAGATCGTGCTGACCATTGAGCCACGTGACGAAGGGTGGGATTTCCTCATTATTATCGTTATTAAATCCTCCACCCTCTCCCTATATAATAATCATCGTTTATTATTATTATTATTATTAAACGCTATAAAAATAAATAAAATCGATTTTTTTTTTTAAAATTTCGTTTGAGGTTTTTTTGTTTATTCGTTTATCGTAACCATAGAATTATCGTTTCTGTTGCTGTTGCCGCTGTTGTTTTTCTTCCCTTTTCTTTTTTTTTGTAATTTCCTTTTTTTTCTGGGGTTTTCCTTCGATTTCCTTTTTCGGCCTTTTTTTTTAAGGGACGACGTAAAGGATTGAATTAATTCAAAAGAATAAAAAAGAGAAAAAAAAAACGAAAAAATTTTGGTGTCGTTTAAAAATCGGATGTGATGTGAATTTAAAGAAAAAAAAAAAAAAAAAAATGCGAACTTTTTTGAATTAACGGTATCGTCGTCGTCGTCGTTGACGGTTAAAAATTCTTTCGACGGAATACAAATCAATTTTTTTTTTTAAATGAGTAAGAAAGAGAGAGAGAGAGAGATAGAAAACAAGATGGCCGTCGTAAAATCGTGACGGTAAACGGTAACACGATGAGAGTTTTTCCAAGTATTTATTCAGGTCGTAGATTTTTTTTTCTGTCTTGGCCTTAGGATCCGTTATCGTTATCATCATCATCATCATTATTATTGTCATTATTATTATTATTATTATTATTATTGTCATTTTTGTTTCGTTTAATGATGTAAAATCATCTTGGTTTGTGATAATTTAACATAATTTTATTATTATTATCGTTTTGGTTAAAAAAAAAAAAAGAAAATGGACGAAAATGTGAAAATTTCATTCCGGAAGTTTTATATTAATAATAATAATAATAAATTTAATATTAAAGAAAAATAAAGAGAGAGAGAGAGAAACCGGAAATGGAGAATATCAAATGTTATTAAAACGATAGAAAAGAAATAAAAAAAATTTTTTTTTTGTTTTTTTTTTTTTTTTTGAATAATTTTGAAAATTTATCCGGCATGAAAGAAAATGAAATTTTTTTTTTCTCTTTCCCCCCCTCTCTTCTTCCTATTTCTCCGTTTTTTTGTTTGTTTTTTTGTTTGTTTGTTTGTTTGAAATAATAATAATAATAAAAGAGAGAGAGGGATAGGGAGAGAAAGAAATGAAAAGATTGAGATTGAGCTTTTATTGCTCTTTTCTCTTGGCAAAAACAAAAAAAAAAAATGGCGAAACGTGTAGTACGAAATGAAATTATTATCATTATCATCATTATTATTATCATAATCATCGTCATCATCATTATCATCATTAAATCCAGATTACACGTGGATTTAAAAAAAAATAATAAAAAGAAAAGAAAGGAAAGGAAGGAAGAAAATCTTTGCATTTCATATTTTTTTTTTTAAATAATTAAAATAATTTACTCGACGATAAAATTTTCCCGTTTGTTTGTTTGTTTGCGTCGTTTGTTTCGTTTGTTTGTTTGATTGCGTCGTTTGTTTCGTTTTTTTAAATAATAATTTTTTTCTTTCGTTTGCGAAAAATGGCCGTAAACGTAAATGTGTGTGTGTTTGTTGTTCAAACGATTTGTTTTTTTTTTTACATTTTTATTTAGGCGCGCGTTTGTTTGTTTGTTTTTTGTTGTTTAATAAAAATATTTTTCCTTTTTGAAAACCCCAGAGAAAGAAAAAAGGAAAAAATGAAATTAAATTAAATTAAAAGTAAAAAAAAAATTTAAATTTCGCAAAAAAAAAAATAGAAAAAGAATTTAAAAAGGACACAAAAGGAAAAAGAGAAAAAAATAGCAGACGTTTTTCCTTTTTTCCTTTTTTTTTCCTTTTTTGTAAATTGAAAAAAAAAGGACGCGATATAAAAATAAAATAAAAAAAAGGTAACACAACAAACTTTTAAAGTTGAAAATCCTCTCGAGTTTAACTCCCACAAAAAGAAAAAAAAAAAAAAAACGGAAAGAGAAGGAAAAGAAAAAAAAAGAGAGAAAACGAAAAAGGCGTGATAAAGAGTGAGAGAGAGAGAGAGAGGGAGGGAGTGAAATAATGTTGAAAAAGATATTTAAACCTTTGAGGATTTATACATGTTAAAAAAAAAAAAGGGAGGATGAGAGGGATAAACGTTTGGTCTGATCTGGTTTGGAGCGAGGGGTGAGGAGGAGGGAAGGAGATTGGAAAAATTTCAAAAATTTTTTATTTCTTAGTTTCGCACCTGATTTTATCAATCACTTTTTTTTCACAAAGAAAAGTCATCGGAAAAGTAAAAAAAATTTTTCCCCATTTTTTTATAAGCAAACATCATCATCATCATCATTATTATTATTATTTCTGTAAAAGTTTTTAAGTCTGATCTTTTTTTTTTTTTTTTTGTTTAAAGTTCGACCTTTATTAAAAACCAATCAATTAATTATTATTATTATTATTATCGGATTGATTGATTGATAATTTTCGTAATTATTTTGAAACTGTTTTTTTTTTTTGTTTTTTCTTACCCATTCACTGATTGATTGATTAATCACGTTGAATCGTTGACTGATTGATTCTTTTAACGTGAATCGATCGTTGTTTTTTTTTACTCTCTCCTCCTCTCCCTATTATCGCCTACTCCCCCTCCCCCGTAATCATTTAATTTGTTGTGATTTACAAAAAAAAAAAAAAAAGAAAATGGTCGCCTAGCATTATTATTATCAATATTATTTTGATGGGAAACGTTTGAAAGACTTTTGAATATGATAAATAAACGAGTGGGTAGATTCCTCTCTCTCTCTCTTTCTAACTCGTTATTTTTTCTCTTTTCTTTTCATTATTCGTTCACGAAACAACTCGAATCTTCTTCTTCTTCTTTAGAAAAAAAAAAAAAACTTGATTATTCGCACGCCTACAAACGTAAACAAAAAAAAATTTGCAAAAAAAAAAAAAACAAGAATCAGGTAAATAATAATGAGCGTGCGAATGAATGAACGAATGAATGAATGAATTATAAAATAAATAAACACGTCATTCATAAAATCGATTTCGCGTATGTGCGTGTGTGCGTGAGAGTAACGCGTAAAAATTTATTCTGCTTTACGAACGAACCAGATGTTATGTAAAAAAAAAAAAAAACAAATTGACATCTTAATTTTTTCGTCTGCTTTAAAAGTGTTAAATTTCTCATTAAAAACGTTTTCAACTCACGTTTATTTCATTTGCATTCTTTTACTCTCTCTCTCTCTATCTATCTCTCTATCTTTTTTTTTGTTTTTCCGTTTTACGGTTAAGAAATTTATTGACGTATTTCCGGTTGTTCGATTCATCGTTTTAATTTTTTATTTATCCGTTATTCGTTTTAAATTAAAACCGTTTTTATTAAACGGAATTAATAAAAAGGAGGAAATAAAAAGAAATGTCGAAGGAAAGTGTGAGAGTACGTTCAGGTACGCATCATTTAAAAAATGGCGGCACGAAAATATGTATATAAATTTGGCGACAACGCGTCAATGCAAATTTTCTTTTTCCCTCCCTTCCTCGGACTCGCTCAACCGCACTCTACTTTTCAAAAAGTGAACTAATAAAAGACTTGTTGCTATTTCGTCATCAAATTAAAATAAAAAAAAAATGTCGGATCTTTTTTGTTTAAAAAAAAAAAAAAAAGGAAAATAATATAATTAGATGCGTTGACTGACTGACCGTTAAAATATTATTTTTAAATTTTCCAAAAAGGAAAATTTTTTTAATTAATGACGTCATTTTAGGTAAATTTCATTATCTTCATAAATATATTGTTGTTGTTGTTGTTGTTGTTATTATCGTTAACGTGATTTATTTGAAATAATAATAATCTTAACGCGCCATCTTGATTTATTTATTTTATGGAATAATAACTCGTTTATCAATTTTTTTACTCTTTGACTTTTCTTATTTTCATTTTTTGGGGAAACCTGATATTTTCTTTTTTTTTTTTGTTTATCTAGTGTTTATTTTTATTTTAGAAAAACTCGAAGCGTTTCTCTCTCTCTCTTTCTCCCCCTCCTTTCTCTCTTTCTCTTTTTCTTTTTATTCTTCCACGTTTTTTGTTTTTTCTTCTTTTTCTTTTCCTTTTTTTTTTTAATTTTTTAAAAATGTACGACACACGCACACACACACTGTTAAATTACACGTATACATTGACATGTTTATTTTTATTTTTTTTATTTCTATCTCTATCTCACTCTCTCTTTCTCTCTCTCTCTCTCTCGCTCTTTCTTTTTAAAAGTTTTAATCTTCTTTTGACACGTTTTTTTTTCGAATGAACGATACGCACACGTTGCGGACGAACGCACGAACGCACATTTTTTCATTTTTTTCAATCGGTTGAATAATTTTGAAAGTTTTTTTTTTTTTTTTGAACTTTTGACCCCTCGGAAAATATAACTCGACGTTTTAATGTTTTTTTTTTCTTTGTTTGTTTCCTTCCATCTTTTAATTTCTTTTTTTTCTTTCTTTCTTTCTCTCTCTTTCTCCCCATATCTCTCTCTCTTTTTTTTATATTGTTATCCTTGTTTTCCGTGGGTTTATATATATATATATATGTATTAATGCCGATCGTCCTTTGGAATTTCATTAAACAAACAAACAAACAAACAAAGAAAAAAAAATTTGAAATTGTTTTAATTCAATTTTAGAAAAACAATTTTATGTTTTCCCTTTTTTTTTTTTTTTGTTTTTTTTGTAAACATAATAATAATGATGATAGTAAGTAGGGGTAGTAGTAAAAAGAAGTCGGGGGAGGGGGGGAGTAGAGAAACAAACACCCCGTTTGTTATTTTAGTAATTTAATATTGTTTTTTTTTTTTTCGAGAAAGAGGCGACGGCGGCGGTTGTAGGGGAGTTGAAAAGGGGGTTGCGCGTCGGGGTTTAAGGGAGGGTGGGGGGCGGCAGAAAACATATTAAAAAAATATTTATTTTGAGGGAAATCGTTTGTGCTTCCGCCGCCGAAATTTTTCGTCGCGAGCAAATTGTTGTAATGATAATAATAATGTAAGAGGACGTTTAAAAAAAAAAACGCGAAGATGAATAAGGAGGGGGGAAAATTCCGGGCAACGCAAAAAAAAGAAAGAAAGGGAGGGAGAGGAAAATGGGGGGGGGAAACGTCGATGATGAATGCGATAAATCGAATAGATGAAGACAAATGTTTTGTAAAAAGAGGAAGAAAAAGAAGAAGAAAATGATGTAATAAAAGGAAAAATGATGTTAAAATATTGGCGTTAATAAATCAGTGAAAATGCAATTGAGATAAAAAAAAAGGAAAGAAGAAAAAGGAAAAATAATAATAATAATAATAAGAATTGATAATGAGTTTGAATGAATGATTAGACTTTGATTGATAGTCGGAGGAGAAGAAGAAGAAGGAGAAAAAAAGAAAAAAAAAATTTTTTTTTTTTCTTTTTTTGTTCTTCAATTATTCATGCGTCGGTTCTCTTTTCGAAACCATTGAATTTATTCCTTTGAGAAAAAACAAAATGAGATTTAGAAAAAAAAAAAATTTTTTTTATTTTATTTTTTATTTTATTTTTGGTGATTGTCGGATGGGAGGCGGGGAAGGGGGAGGAGAAGAAGGGGGAGGAGGGGAGGAGAAAAGAGAGAGAATGTAAAAGATTAATTTCCGATTTAAAATTTTGTTTGTGTTTGTTTTCCATTGATTTCCTTTGATTCGATCAATCAAACGAACGTTCAAGTTTTGACAATGAACAAGTCGTTTAATTCTTTGACGTTTGAAATGCGTTACGTCGAGGCGTGTGTGTGTTTGTGAAAAGTGGAGAAAAATACATGAAAATGTTGAAAAAATGGAAAGCGAAAGAGAGAGAGAGAAAGAAGAAGTATGAAGAAAGTAGAGAAAGAGAGAAGGAAAGTGAGATAGCAAAAGAGAAAAAAAAAGAGAGGAAAAGGAAAATAGAGAAAGTGAATAGCAGAAGAGAGGAAAAAAAAAGTAAATAGCTAGACAGAAAGAGGGAAAAATACTGAAAGAGAAAAGAAGAGAGAGAGAAAGAAAGGAAGCAAGAGAGATAAATAGATATATTTTTTTAATTTTGTAAATAAAAAAGAAAATACCGGAAGTAAATTACCTCTCATTTATTTTTTGATTTTTCCTAAAAGAAAATTTTTTTTTTTTTTTTTTTAGAATTTTCTTTTATTTTTCATTTTATTCGTTTATAGCCTTAAAGATTTTATAATTTTTAGTGAAAATTTTCCCGTTTGAATTATTTCCTTTTCCTTCTTTTTCTATTTTTTTAATTATTTTCAACCTTTGGAATTTCTTAGCTTATAAGCAAAAAGAGATAGAGAGAGAGAGAGAGAGATAGAGAAAGTCAATTTTATCTCGTTCCACGTTTTAAAAAATTTCAACGTTCGTTTTGTTTCAAGAACGTATATATAAAGAATATTCAAAATTCCAGCCAAAATCTGTTTTTTATTTCAAACCGTTTTTTTATCAAAGTTCCAGAAAATTTGGCACAGATCTCGTAAAAAAATTTTATTTTCTTCATTTTCTCTCTCCAGGATATTTATTTAATGATAATTTTTTTTATTTTACGAGACTGGAAAATTAATTTTTTCTTGGCTGGATGGAAACATTTTTATATAAAAAAAACCGTTAAATATTTATGAATAAAATACGCGAATGAAAAAAAATAAAACGTTGATTGATTTGAAATTCACAACATTCGTTTGTTCCCTTTAATAATAATAATAATAATATTATTGGAAAGGAGGGTTAATAACCTTTTATGACGTCATATCTGACCAATTGATATCGATTCCAAAAAAAAAAAAAAAAAAAAAAGTTTTTATGGATTTTTTTTTAGTTTTAGTAAAAACAACGAAATAATAATTAAAAGTTTTTGTTTTTGGTTTCGAAACCGGAAATTATTTAAAAACCGGAAGTGCGTGCGTGGGAATGTGTGTGTGTTGTTGTTCCGTTTCGATCGATTAATTTTTTTTTTTTTTTTTTTTGGAGATTAGTTAATTTTTATTTTATAATCGCGTCAATTACTCAATGATTTTAAAACACGTGGAAGAAGATAAAAAAATTATGTGACGAAAATATGTCGTCGAGACGTGTAAATAGAATATGAATAATAAAATTGAAAATATACATTTTTTTTTTTTTTTTTTTTCATAAAACTTGAAATCGTTTGAGTGGAAATTTTTCAATTACCCGATAAATTTTCCGGATTTTAAATTTTTCATCGTCCGTTTTTTGTCGTCGTCGTCGTCATTCGAACAAATTTTTGTCGCACGTTCGTTTTTCCCACCTCCCCCCTTCCGGGTTCCCCGCCGTCTCCCTCCCCCATTTTCCTTTCTCATGTGTGAAATTTTTTTTTTTTTTGATTTTTCAATTCACCTTTGACCTTTTTTTTTTTTTTAAAAAAAGTTTTTTTTAATATATTTTTTAAAAGGGGAATTTTTAATTTTTTTTTTTTCGTCGTCTATTGACACGTCATCGGAAAATATCACGTTTGTTTGTTTTTCGTGCGAATGTGATAAAATTTCGAAAATTATCATCTTCGTAGATATATAAATATCAATTTTGATATTTTGTTCGAATATTACACAAAAAAAAAATAAAATGGCGGATTTTTAAACCGGAAGAGGAGAGAAAAAAGTTTACTCTATGGAGTAAAAGAAAATTTTCTCCCTCTCTCTTCCTCTCTCTCCCTCTCTATCTTTCTTTCTTTCTCTTTTTTTTGTTTCCATTTTTATTAAAAATTTATTTTTCTATTCGAAATCGAATTATTATTGTTGTTATTATTATTATTATTATTATTATTATTATTATTATTATTATTTATTCGTTGTCGGAATTAAGAGTAATAAAAGAAAAATTTTATTACGTAATAAATTTAATTACGACGGATTTTCTTTAAATAAAATTAATTACTTATTAAATAATATTAAAAATTTTATTTATTTAATTTTTCTTTCTTTTTATTTTTTGTAAAACGTCACAAAATCTTTCAAAATTTTTAAAATGGAAGAAGAGTAAGAGGAGGATGAGGAGGAGGAGAAAGAGGAGGAGAAAGAAAAGACGAATTTGAAAAGTTTTGAGACTTTTTTTTTCTTTCTTTTAATCCTCTTTTTCGTTTTTTTTAATAAAAAAAAAGAAAACAATTAAAAATGAAAAAGGGGGGCAGAGTCAGAAAGGGAAAGAAAAGGAGAAAAAGAAAAAGAGACAGAGAATGAGAAAGACGGAAGAAAAGAGAGAAATAAAAGGAAAAAAGGAAAAGTAAGAAAGAGGAAAAAGAGGTAAACAAAAAAGAAAATAAGAAAAAAGAGGGATGAGAGGAAGAAGAGAGAAGAAAGTGAAAGAGTGAGAAAAAGAGATGGAGATACAAAAAAAGAGGAAGAGAAAAGAATAAAAAGGAAAAAAGAGAAAGAGAGAGAGAGAGTGAGTGGGAAAAATAGAGGGATAGAAAGAGTGAGGGAAGAGAGAGAGGTAGAAAGACAAAGAGAAGAGGTAGAGGGAAGGAGAAACGGAAAAGGAGAGAAAGAGAAGGAGAAAAAGGGAAAAGAGAGAGAGAGAGAGAGAAGAATGAACGTGAGGAAAATTGAAAAAATAAATCCGGGGAAAAAAAAAAATTTATTTGATGAAGTTTTTATCGTTGGAAACCAAAAAAAAAAAAAAAGAAGAAAAAAAAACAAAACGGATTTTTTTTTTAATATTCGAACGGGGGAAGGATAAAAAAAAGTGAAAATAAAAAGAGAGAGAGAAAGAGAGAAATAATATATATATATATATCTAGAAAAACCTACAGAGAGAGAAAGAGAAAGAAAGAAATTCAAAAGGTTGGTGAATTTTGATAAAAATAAAAAAAAAAAACAAAAAAAGAAAGAAAAGAAAAAATATGGAAGAATAAAAATAAAAAGAGAGAAAGAGAGATAGAAAGAGAAAGAGAGACTGAAAAAAAAAGTTTCGGCGGAGTAATTAATTTGATATATAAACAGTAATTATGTTCTCGCGCCCCATTAATTGTTATCATAATAATAATAATAATAATGGCGATGACGTAAACAATAGAAATAAAAAATAAAACAAAAGTTTTATAGAAAAAAAAATCTTTTTTTTTTTTTTTACGTCACTATGATGATGATGATGATAACTTCCGGTGATGATTTTTTTGCTTAAAGACACGACGATGACGACGGTGATAACGACGTCGGGAAATTTTTTGGAAAATAATCGAAGCGTTCGATTTCCACATCCGTTGATGTAAATAAATATTTGAGATGATAACTGGAAGATAAAAAATGATATTAAATTTTTTTTTTCTGGAAAAAATAAGATTTAAAGGAAACGATGACGTATGAAATTCGAAACTGGAAAAGTTTTTCTTTTTTATTCGATAAAATAAATCGAACGGATTTGAAAAGAAAAAACGTTCGTCACTTGTTTTTCCAACATTTTTCTACCCCCCTCCCCTCCCTCTCTCTCTCTTTCTTTATCCACTTTTCGTTACTTTTTCTTTTAGAAAGTAATTCGTCGAAAAAGAAAAAACTTAATAAAGAAAGTTAAGAGGGAGGGAAAAAAAAATGGCGGTGGTGGTGGCGGAAGTGATGGCGGAAGTAACGGAAGTAAATTTCGAGAAAATGTTTCGATACAATTTTGTGTTTTGTGTGTCGAAATTGTTTCCCGTTTGTAATTAATATCAGAGAGAGAGAGAGAGAGAAGGGGAAATTTTTGTAAGAGGAAGTGTAATGACCGTTATTCGATGATAAACCGGAAATAGTTTGTCGGTTTGAAATAAAATCGTCGAATTGTAATATTGATTATTAAACGTAATAATAATGATAATAGTATTTTTAAAAAAAACGGGAAAATATTTTTTTAAAAATTGATAATAAATGTAAAAAATTTACAATCAAAAGTTTAAAAGTCGGGAGTTTTCTAATGCCACGTTTAATTTTCTCTCGTCATCATTTTTTTTTTTTTTTAAATACGATTAAGGGTGGGAGGGAATTAAAGTTGAAAGGAGGCGTGGGAGGGAAAAAAAAATTTTTTAAAGAAGATGAAAATAAGATGAAAAATTCGTTTTTCTTCTCGAAATTAATAAAAAAAAAAAAAGGAAAAAAGGAAAGAAAAGGAAAAGAAAAGGAAATGAAAAGGAAAGAAAATAATCATTTTGCTTCTTTTTTTTTTTTTTACTTCGAGTCATTGACTGACTGACTGACTGATTCGAGTGTTTGAGAAAAATTAA
This sequence comes from Pediculus humanus corporis, assembly GCF_000006295.1. Lineage (NCBI taxonomy): Eukaryota > Metazoa > Arthropoda > Insecta > Psocodea > Pediculidae > Pediculus > Pediculus humanus. The sequence goes on from NW_002987829.1 coordinate 327,358, forward strand.
AAAAAAAATGAAATTTGTTCGTTTGTTCGTTTCCGCCATTATTTTTTTTTATCAATCAAAATGTAAATATCATTCTATTTTATTTTAAATTGATGATTTAATTAAAAAAAAAAAACGAGAATTTCGTCGCCGGTTTGATAAATAAAAATAAAAATAAATTTTTTTTGCGTCGTCGCGCTCAATCAATGTGGAGGAAAAAAGCAAAAAGTAAAAGAAAATTTTCAAAAATATTTGCTGTAAGGGAAAATAAAAGAATTTTGTTGTTCGACTGTTAAAGGAAAAAGGAAATTTTGTTATTTGGTTGGTTGCTTGGTTGTTTGTTTGTTCAACTGGGAAATTTGCCGTTCGTTCGATGAAATAAAAAAAAAAAAAAATATGCAAAATTCCGTCGTCGCGAGTTTGCTGGAGGTTAAATGATAAAAAAAGAAGGGAATTTTGTCGCTCGATTGCGGAAGCAGGAAAAAAATTCATTTTTTTTGGACGGGTGGTGAGAGGGAATTTTGTCGCACTTTTGCAGGCAGAGGGGGAAAAAATACATTTTTTTGGGGGGATGTTAAAGGGAATTTTGTCGCACTTTTTTCTTTTTCTCCTTTGTTTTAAATGAAAATAATTGATGAATCATAAAATTTTTCATCGATCGTTACTCATTTTTACTGTTTTTAAACAAAAAATAAAAAATAAAACGAAAGGAAAAGGAAGATGCTGATAAATTTGAAGGGGGGAGGAGAAAGAGGAGGGAGGGAGGGTAGAAGAGAAATTTTTCGCAATTTTTTTTTTTTTTTTACAACTTTTTCGAATGATGAATAAAAAATAAAAAATAAAACGAAAGGAAAAGGAAGATGCTGATAAATTTGAAGGGGGGAGGAGAAAGAGGAGGGAGGGAGGGTAGAAGAGAAATTTTTCGCAATTTTTTTTTTTTTTTTACAACTTTTTCGAATGATGAATAAAAAATAAAAAATAAATAACTTGAAAAAAATATTTTTTTATTTTATTTTTTTTATTTTTATTTTTTTTTTACGTTTTCCAATATTGATTTTCTATTAAATAAAAGGAGAAAGAAGAAGAATAACGTTCTTGAAATCCGCCATTTTGTTTTTATGTATTTAAATGGATGTTCGCCAAATCAGTTTTGATGTGTTTGTGTTCGTGTGCGTGTGCGTGTGCGCGTTTAATCTTTTTTTTTGTTTTTTGTTTTCTTCTTCATCGACACCGCCACCGCCACCACCACCGTCACCATCACTCGCGATCATTTTAACGACATTTCTATTTTATTCCAGAAAAAATAATAAAAGGATTTAAATTTCTTTTCTTTCCTCTCTCTCTCCCTTTTTCTTTTTTTTAAAATATTTTCTCCCTTGATTTAATATTATTATTATTATTATTATTATTATTATTGTTATTTGGCAAGTGCCAAATTTCACTTTAATTGTTTTTTATTTTTCCCCGCCTCCTCCCTGCCACTTCTCTCCCCGCCACTTCCCTCCGCCGCGTCATACCTGTCACAATCAGTTTTTATTCTTTTGTTAAAGGATTATAAATAAATTCAATTTCCACGAGGCGTTGATGTTGCTGCCGCGCGCGCGCCCGCCCCCTTCCTCCTTCCATATATTTTTATTTCTTTTGTGCCTTTTTTTGTTTTGCCAAGCGCAGTTTTTTTCTTCCTTTTTTTTCTTGTTCTTTCTTGTTCTTCAAACGATGACATAAAAGAATGAAGGTAGGGAGGAAAAATTAGAGAATTTAAAGCGTGGAAACAAAAGTCGGTCGGCCATATTTTTTTTTGTGCCACTAAAAGACGAAAGAGAAAAAAAGGAAAAAAGGAAAAAAAAGAAAAGGAAAGAAAAAGGAAAAATAAAGTTGAAAACATTTCGAAAAATAATAATTATAAATTTTAGTAGAAGAAAAAATTGCCAGAAATTTTATTTAATTAAATATTATTATTATTATCATTATTTTTTTTTCACGTTCGTGGTTTTAATTAATCTAATTTCACGAAGTCGACGGCGACGACGACGACGAAAACGGAAAAGACATCTTTCTTTTTTTTTTCTTTCCTTAAAATTAAAAAAAAAAAAAAAATGTTGGATTTAATTCAAAACGTTTTCCCTTTTATTATTATTATTATTATTATTATTATTATTATTATTATTTTTAATTTAAACATCGATAAATCGACAATTATATCGATATATCGATCGATTTTCATTTTTATTATTTAAAATTACGCATTTAACGGAATGCGAATACGAAACGAAACGAAACGGAAAAAATGTTTTTTCTTTCTTCTTTTTCTCATTAATTTGAATTTTTTTTTTTTTTTCGGTTTTTTTGAATCGTTTGTAGTTGTTGTTGTTGTTGTTGTGGTTGTGGTTGTTGATGTGCGTGTTTTTAATAAAAAAAAGAAAAAAATGTTATTTGAAGTAAATTTTATTCATTACAACGGCAGAAAAAGGACAAAATGTAAATTGAATTTTCAAAACGAACAAAAACAACCAAAACAACGACCAAAACAACAACAACAACAGCTACAGCAGGAAAGTAAAGGAAAAAAATTTTTCTTGTAATAATAATAATGATAATGACGCAAGTCCATTCAAAAAAAAAAAAAAAAAACATCCCAGAATTATTACTATTATTACTTTTTTTTTTTTGTTAATGTTTATTTGTTAATTTTATTTATTATTATTATTATTATTATTACTATTATTATTATTATTATTATTATTATTAATTATTATTATTAATTATTTTTCCAGTTATTTAACTCAAACAACTTCCTGGATTCCACCGGTCGAATCTTGGACAGGAGATTTTCCATACGGATGGGAAGAAGGATTTGATCACGATGGAAAATCATATTACATCAAGTTAGTATCAATCAATCATTTTATACTATTATTATTATTTATTTATTTTTGTTTATTTTTATCACTTCCCCCCCTTTCCCTCCTCTTCTCTTTTTTCTCCGTCGCCACTCAACACGGCATCACGCGAAAAAATACGAAAACGCACGAATAAACGCCGGGGGGAAAACGAAGATAACGTGGGCGAGAATTGTTGTGCGCGCGATTTTTTAATTTTTTTACAAATTGGCGACAAAAATTGGCGGTTTATTTAAAAAAAAAAAAAAGAGGAGAGGAGGAGAAGACCTTTTTTGTTGTAATGTAAAGTTTTTTTTTTTAAGGGGGGTAGGTCGGAGGGAAGGAGGTTAATTTAACACTCGGCACAAGTTGAGGTTAAATAATAATAAAAAAAAAGAAAAAAAAACAAAATGGCGACATTTTTCCCTTATTTTGTTTTTTTATTTTTTTCTATGCGATTTTTAAAAATGAAAAAAATTTTCTTTCTCTCTCTCTTTATCTCTTTAACTCTTACTCTATGACACTCTCTTTTTCTCTCTCTTTCTCTCTGTTTTTCTCTCAGTCTATGACACTCTCCTTCTCTCTCTCTCTTTCTTTTTGTTTATGTTTTTTTGTTATGTATTTTTTTTCCGAGAGTTTTTTCACGTTTTTTTTTTTTTTTATTCACCCCAGTTTTTTTTTCGTTTTTCGTGTAACGTGTCTATTGCCACGACTCGTGTATTATCCCATTATTGTATTTTCTAATTTATAAAAAAAAAAAAAAAAAAAAAAAAAAAGGAAAAACTTTTTAAAAAAAAAAAAAAAACAACAACAAAAAATGGTTATTTGGTTTTTTTTTTTTTTTTTTTTTTTTTGGTTGGTTTTATTTATTTTCGTCGGCTTTTATTTCCATTGTTTTTTTTTTTTTTTTTTTTCGTTACCCATACATTGACTCTCGTGTTACTTTTTTTATTTATATATATATATATGAACAAACTTTGTTTAAAAGAAAAAAAAAAAAAAAGTTTTGTTGTGTTTGTTGTTTTTCACGCCTTTTTTTCTTTTTTCTTTATAGTTTTCACCTTTCTTCAATTTTCTTTTTATTTTCTTTCCCTCCCTCTCAATCTCTATTTACGTGAACTTTGACAAACGTTTAAAAGAATAAAACAAACAAACAAACAAACAAACAAACAACAAATAAAAATTATTTAATTAAAAAACAAGCGTTTTGTTTATTTATTTTCGTTGTTGTTGTTGTCACGCGTTTGTTTTGTTTTTTTTTTTTACTACCCCGGTTATTGACAATAATAATAATAATAATAATAATATTTAGCTTTGTTTATTATTATTATTATTATTATTATTATGATTGTCTCAAATCCGATTTTTAAAAAAATATATTAATGAGTATGTGTGCGTTTGTTGCGTTTTTATGTTCAGGTTTGTTTGAGGGCGTTCAGGGAAAGCGTTCGAGTACTCGAAACTTCTTTCACAGACGTAAAACAAGGTACAACAACCAGAAATCAAAAAAAAAAGACAACCAAAAAACAATTATTATTATTATCATTAACCGCTTACGTTGAAGATTTTTTTTTTGCGTTTGTTTGCTAACTATTACGTAACAATATGACGATGATGATGATGATGATGAGCGACGCCATTATTATTATTATTTTTATTAATATTATTCGTTATTATTTACGGTAGATTAAAAAAAAAAAAAATTTAATTTTTCATTTATTTTATTTTTATTTTTTTTTTCTTCAAAATGGCGTCGTTTTATTATTATTATTATCATTATTATTATTTTATCCTTTCGATTTTTTTATATATAAAAAAAAAAAAAAACAAACAAACGAGACAAAAAATTGTTTGTTTTTTCTATTTTTTTTATTTTTTTTTCTCCCCCTCCTACGATTTTTCTCCTTCCACTTGTTTATTTTACTTTACTTTATTTTATTTTTTTTGGTTTTAATTGTCTAAATACACGTTCGGAAAAAAAAGGGAAAAGTTTTTTTTTTAATTTTATTTTAAACTTTTTTTTTTTTTTTAAATAAAACAAACGGGAACGGACGGGGGAGGGGGAAATTGTTTTTATACTTTAAGTTAGTTAGTTTAATAATGATAATGATAATAGTAATAATAATAATAATAAATTACGACGGGTAGTTGGATAATTAAAAACAAAAAGTTTTTTTTTTTTTAAGTTTGTCGCTGTCGTTTGTTTGTTTTGCTGTTGTTGTTTTGAATTTTTATTTCGGTTGTATCGACAACGACGACATTTTTACTTCTTGCATGAGTTTTGAGTTTGTTGTTGTTGTTGTTTGTTTTTCTTCTTTTTAAACTCACACGCACTAACGATGCTAATAATTTTTAAATTAAAAATTTTTTTTTTTTTCTCTTTCAGATTTAAAAAAAAAAAATTAAAAAATTTGCGTGTGTGCGTGTTGGTACCCCTGATGAATGTGAGTTATTTAATTTTACGATAATTATAATTTCCTTCGATTCAATCGTTGGGTGGGGGGTAGGAGGGGGGAAGGGAGGATGAAGGAAGGAAAGATTGATCGAATAAAACCGGCGACGACAGACCACAACAGCACGAATTCCCGCGTGCGTGAGTGCGTGTGTGCGTGTTTTTGTGTGCACGCGACCGGGGGGGAGGGAAGGGGGTAGGGAAAGAGGGATTGATGGAAAGAAAAAAAGAAAAGTTTATAACGAAGAGAAAAATCTTTTTTTTTAGAAAGTTTTCCGAAAAGTTCAAAAGGTTCAACTTTATAAATTGAGAAGAAGGAAAGGAAAACGGGGTTCGAGGAGAGAGAGAGAGAGGGGGGGAAATGGAAAAATAAATTGGATAAAGTGAGTCGAATGAGAATGTGCGTGTGCGTGTGCGTGCGTGGCAAAAGGGGCAAAAAGGGCAAGAATATGATCGTAAATTTTTTTTTTTTAAACCGTCTAATGAAAATTTAATAAGCGCCGAAAAATTTTGCTCTCGGATTTTGTTTTAGTTTTTGTTTGTTTGTTTGTTTGTTTTTCCCCCTCTTTTCTTCGAATTATTATTATTATTATTATAAAAATGAAAAATGAAAAAAAAAAAATGGATGATGAAAAAACAAAAGAAAAGAAAATGGCCGGAAAAGCCATCGAAGAAAATCATCTTGTTTGTTTGTTTAAATAATTATGTTTTCCAAACAAACAAACAAACAGCAAAAAAAAGACAAAATTTGAATGAGTCAAATGACCTTGAACTTGACATCACGACGATGATGATAATGATGATGAAAAATTTTTTCCAGTCATTTAAATAAAACGACGACATATGAAGATCCGAGAAAAGATTGGAGCGAAGAACCTCCCCTTCCGAGGGAAGTCACACTCACGAGACATCCGGAAATGGGTTTCGGTTTTGTCGCCGGAAGTGAAAAACCCGTCATCGTCAGGTTTGTGTGGGGTACATTTATTTACACTTTTTTTTTTTTTCTTTAATTTAATGAAAATTTTTTTTAAGAAAAAAAAATTTTTCTTTTCTTTTTGTTAATTTTTCTTTCTTTTTTTTTTTTCTTCTTCCAATGCGGAAATGATTCAGGTTTGTGACGGAAGGAGGACCGAGTGTTGATCTTCTTCTTCCGGGTGATCAAATATTATCCGTCAACGGTGAAAACGTTAAAAAGGCGCCCAGAGATCACGTGATCAAATTAGTACGAGCATGCAAGGACGTTGTTCGTCTCACCGTTTCTCAACCTCCATTGGACAACGTTAGTAAAACCTATCATTATTATTATTAGTATCATTATTATTATCATTATCATCATCATTATTTGATCGAGATGAGGAAAGTTGGCAGTCAACAGAGTTTTCCAGAATTTTTTTTTTTTGGGATTGAGGGATTCTACCCGATGAGCTCTGCCGTAAAACTCGACTTTCTGTTTAGTTTTTTTTCCTTTGAATTTACTTCCGGTGATTGAGAATCCAAACATTCCTGGCTAGTCACATCCCTGGAACATTCTGGAAATTTCATTTTTGAGCTTTTCTTCCGGTTTCTTAGTCGTTTTTCCAAAAAAAAAAAATCTTTTGCGGCGCCTTGTTTATTTCAAAATGTTTTCCCTGGATTAATACAAAATTCGAGTTTCGAGTGAGAGATGAAAGTCCGAAGGGGGGGAGCCCGTGGGGGAACCTCTGGGGGAGGGGGGAGAGCCCGAGGAGATCCAATTTCAAATATTTGACCGAAATTTTCCCAAAATGTTTTTTTCGGATTTAAATTTCGATCGGGTTCGATGGTTTTCTTACAATATTTGTAGAACATTTTTCATCTTCTTCTCTTTGTTCATCTTCTTCTTTTCTTCTTCTCTTTCTTCCTCTTCTTCTTTTTCTTCTTCTTCTTTCCACTTCTTCCTTTTTAAAGAAACCAAACATCAACGTGTGATGTATCTTCTTTCAGCTATTTTTTCAACGGGATTCATTTTTAATCCACGTTTATGTTTCATAAGTTTTTCCATTCCCTCCATCTCTTTCTCTCTCTTTCCTTCCTTTTTTTCTCCAGTAAATAGAAACTTGTCGCTTTCATATTTGAAACATGATTTATGTGTCGTTCATTTGTTTTTTTATAAAAAATTTTCTCTCATTTTCTAATTTCACGTTTAAACTTTTACAATTTGCGAAACTTGCAAACCTTTTCCTGTTTATTTACTTAGTTTTCCTTGTTTTCCATCGAATATAGTTTTATCTCTTTCTCTCTCTTTTTGTGTGATGTCACCATCATTTAATTCTTTTCGAATCGGAAAATAATAATAATAATAATGTTTTGTTGTGCCAATCAGTTTTTGTGTACCTTTTTGATTAACTTTATTTTAAAAAGGAAAAGTTTTTTTTTTGAAATTTTGTTAGAATCCCTTTCGATCGGCTACGAGGGGAAAGGGGGATTTTCTAAATCCACGTTTTATTTATTCGAGTGTAACTTATTTTATTTAGAAACGATTCGATTTTATATTTTATTGTTTAAAAGTTGGCAACACTTTCAAAAGGTTTTTTCGTTTACGCGTACTACTCTACTTCGCGTTTTACCTCCTCTTCCTCTACTGCGTTATTATTATTATTATTATTAAAACCTTTTTGAAAATTAACGATTGTGATAATGATGATGGTGATGATGATGACGGTGATGATGATGACGGTGATGATGATGGCGGTAATGACGGAGAGGAACGAGGGGGAAAAACGACGTAACGAAAAAAAAAAAATCCGATTCGATTATTAATCGTCATCAGCAAAATAATAATAATAATGTATAATAATAAAATAATAATAATAATAATAATAATAATAACTATATTGGTTGTATTAATATTATTATTATTTTATTAGTATTAAAAATAGTAATAAAAATACTTTTGTCACTAATCATTCTCTAATAATAATAATATTTGCGTACGTTTCTTTTTTTTTCTTTTTAAATCTTTATCAATCGCTACTGTTATCATTATTATTATTACAATTATTATTATTATTATCATTATTATTTGAAAAAATAAAATGTGTTTTTTTTATGCAGTCAACGAGGAAATCGGCCCTTTTGAGCGCGGCAAAAAAAGCAAAATTAAAATCGAATCCATCGAGAGTCAGATTTGCCGAAGGAGTTGTCGTCAATGGCTCGCCGGTGAGGAATAAAATCATTCCGGGATGACGTGTCATTATTATTATTATTATTGTTGTTAATGAATTTAATTTTTCCAGCCGTCGATGTTTTCAAATGGAGAATCTTGCATTCCAGTCCTTCCGAACGTTCTTAAAGTTTATTTAGAAAACGGGCAAACGAAATCGTTCAAGTACGATTCCACGACGACGGTTCAAGATGTCGTGACATCACTATTACAAAAACTTTGCATTTGGTCATCGGAACATTTTTCCCTCGTCGTAGAACATTACAAGAGTCTCAGACGAAACAAATTGACTTTGTTGGATCCGAGAGAATCCGTGGCGAGAGTCGCCGCACGTCCCGGATCTCACAATCTCAGGTGTTTGTTTCGCGTGACGTTCATGCCAAAGGAAGCCGCGGAACTTGCACAAAAAGATCTCGTGGCTTTCGAATATTTGTACATGCAGTGTTGCAACGACGTCGTGCAAGAGAGATACGCTCCTGAGTTAAAATACGATTTGGCTCTTCGATTGGCAGCACTGCACATACACCAACACGCTTTGGCTCATAATTTAGCGGGAAAATTAACGATAAAAGGAGTCGAGAGAGAATTCGGACTGGAAAGGTAAGAAAATGAGACAAATTTGTTTGTTTGTTTGTTTGTTCGGTTGTCTGAAGTGATTCTTTTTTTTGTTAAAAGGTTTGTACCCGTGTCATTGCTCACGACGATGAAAAGAAAAGAACTCCGAAAACTTTTGGCTCATTTTTTAAAACTAAATCAAAATATATTACCCGGTCAGAAAAGTCTGACGAGTTTTCAAGCCAAATTACATTATTTGAACATAGTGAGCGAGTTACCAAGTTACGGAGCAAAATGTTTTTCAACAAACATCAGGGATGCCAACATGGAAACGGTTTTACTAGTCAGTCCAAAATTTGGTATTAGTCAAATATTAGGAATAAGAAATAGCGTGGTAAGTTTTGTCAACATTGTTTCCTCCCCCTCCCCCCCATTATCCAACGTTTTTCATTGTCTGTCATCATTCCAGCCAGTAGCATTAGCAAACGTGGAAGATGTGAGAGGGATAGTTGTGAGAAGAGAAGATGAACTTTCCAGATTGATAAGAATATTTTTGATAAATAATAGAGAATTGATATTTAGTCTGGAAGATCGGGATGCGGATGAATTGGTTTTGATATTGAAAGGGTACGTCTGGAATATTCTGGAATTTTTTTTGTTTTAAAGAAAATTCGGCTCTCTGTTCTATTGTTGTTTTTCTACTTTAAGGTATTATCATTTGTTTACCGGAGAAAATGTTGACGTGGACGAAGAACGTGATCCGTGGCCGGAAGATTGCGCACCCTTGTACATGTCACCACACGAAGTTTGTCCAGCGAGTTGGAGTTATTTGAATTCCCGCGAATCCAGGACGCGAGTCGTTAATTTTTCAATGATTCCATATTACCAACCTTCGACGGATACGATCAACGTAAATCATCTTTTTATTATTATTATTATTATTACTATTATTATCATTATTTAAACGAATTTTTTTTTTTGCTTTATAGGGAAGAATGAACGGACACGTTGGTATGAAAACATCGTCTGGAACGACATCCCAACAATCATCGTCCTCGTTACCGCCATCTTTGGGTGAAAAATGCGGAGTTGATAGCAACATGTAAGAGTTAAAAAATTGAAATTTTTCTTTTCTAATTCCACGAAAAAATAAAAAATTTTTTTATTGTTTTTTTTTTAGGAATATAAAATCGAGTCCCGTTCCAGATGGTAAAAAAAATTATCAAAATGGCGGATTACAAAACGGAAGTTTAAATTCGTTAGATGCTAAAAATGACGAAGTTGGTTTGACAAAACAAAAATGTATTTCCGGTTTGTTGTTCGGTTAAAAAAAAAATTTTTGTTGTTGTTGTCCTTTCAGGTGTTGAAACGAGTTGCAGAAATGCAGGCTCTTGTTTTGACTTCCGAACAATACCTGACGGAACAAACGGAAACGAATCATCATCATCAGCATCAGCATCAACAATCGTTGGGAAGGATAACGAAACTTCACGAAGAAGAAGATTCTGAAGAGAGTCACATATCGTCTGGCGAATCTGAAATTCCAGCACCTGGAGAATTGAAACACAGCGATTCGCTTTTGCTTCTCACACAAGTAACAAGAATTTTTTTTTCATTTCCGGTTTGTTTTAAAAGTTCGTAATTTTTATTCGATTGGTGGTTGCCCAGGTATCGAATTCGGTTAATGAACTGGAAGACGTCGTAAAAAGTTTGGATATCGACGATGTCGAACCTTCAGAAAGTGATACGGATTCTGCGAGCACTCCAGCCGGAAGTCCTTCACAATCGAAAGCGAGAATGTCCGATAAGAATCGTCACAGCACTCAAAGTTTCGGTCTTCACAGTCCGGATGGTATCACGTCAACGTCGTGCGAATTTCAAGTATATCCGGTTTTTTTCGTTTTGTTTGTTGTTTGTTCTATCGAATTTGTAACGAACGAGTTTTTTCGTTTTTGTTTTCCAGGCTTATCTCCAAAGGTTAAAAGACGATAAGGAATTCGATTTCGAATCCGAAAATGGAACTTTCTATTTCGATCCGGATATAATTGATTTGACGAACATACCTCCACCGCCGACACCTGATGTAAGTTTGTTCTTCGTTAAACCGAATGTGGTCCTTCCCTCCCTTCTCTCCACCCCCTTCTTTCTGTTCAATAGCAAAAAATTTACCCGGAAACGTTTCAGGATGGAGTGAATCCGTTGCCGATTCAACCGAGTTTTCCTCCCACGCCTTTCGCCGATGGTGACAACAACAAAGTCGAACCATCCATATATTGGGGAGAAGAAGAACAAGAATCGATGGTACCCGAGAGCCAAGTCGACGATGATTTGGAAGCATTTTTAGCGACGGTCGCCGTCGCGCCACCCGATCACGCTCATAAGATAACAACGGAAGAAATTCTTTCTTACATAATTCCGCCTCCGCCGAAAACCGCCGCACCCTCGACTTCTTCTTTTTCCACTATTAGTTTAGATAATAATACAAAAAATGTAAGTCTGATAAAAAAAAAGAAAAAAAATCGTCTGCTTTGACGATAAATAATTATTCTGATGATGATGATTATGATGATTTTTTTTCAGGTCGTCGATGAGACTAAAACACGAGAAGCCTTTCAACAGCCTTTAATGAAAAGGAACGGCCTTGAAAACGAAACGTCGTCGAAGCAAAACGGTCACGTTACGTCATCATTTTCACCCAAATTGGGTTGGAAAGATTCGTCGTCGTCGTCGTCGTTTTGCGGTGATCGAAGTGGTTTGATTCAAAAAGATAGACGTCAGTTGCTTTGCAACAACAACAACACCAACAACACCATCAACGCCAACACTTCGGATTTGCCTCCGAAATGTCAAAAATTAATTCAAGTGAGTGAATGGCCACGTAAAGATGGTCCGTTGAAATTAAGCTTGCTTGGGGTCGGTGGCGGTTCGGGCGGTGGCGGTGACGTCAGTGACGGTGATATATGTAATTGTGGTAGTTTTGGCAATGCGACGACGATCGCGTCTTCCCAATACGATTCCTTACCCAAATCCTTGGCACGATATCCGACACACCATCAAGATGGTCTGAGTGGTTGTGGTGTCGGAAAATCACCGTCGGCATCATCTACGTACGGTACATTGCCAAAGACAAAATTTTACGAAATCGATCATAATAATGATACTTACAATAATAAATCAGGGACTTTAATAACAAAAGGTATTTCCGGTAGTAGAAACGTGACGTTTGGAACTCCTCCGACCCGTGATTCTTCTCCTCCTGTTAATTATTTACCAAGAAACGGTCTAGTCATGTACAGAACGTGTCGCGATGATTTCACTCAACAGCATCATCATCATCAACATCCTCAACATCCACCGTCACATCGGGGATTTCAACAGCAACAGCAAAACAATTTTGGAATTATTCATCCCGGGGTAAGTATTTTTTTTTTATTATTTCCGGTTACGTTTATTTCCCTCCCTCCCCCGAGTTTTTATTTATTAATTTCTTTTTTTTTCCGATGGCTGATGTATTCATCAAAGGAAAAAGGTTATAAATGTTCAGGTAGGTCTGAAAGGGAATGCCAACACCACCACCCTCACCCCCACCAAATCGATTCAAGGGAAATAAGGGATAAAAATGACGACGCATTGGGAATTCTTCTTGTACGTTTGGATCAACTCGCTGCCGAATGCGATCGAGCTCAGGGACAAGGAGGAGGACACCACATAAACGAAGAAAAATTTCAGGTAATTTTTTTTTTTCCTTTTTCAGTATCAGGACCGGGTTAAGGATGAGTATCGTGAACCGTAAATAATGTTTGAAACGTTTTTTTGTTTTTTGTTTAAGGTGGCAAAAAATTCAGCTGCGGAAACGACTCAAGAATTATTGTCAATTTCAAAAAGCCTTATTAAAAATTTCTTATCCTCGTCGTCGTCGTCGTCCTCGTCGCTGCCGTCACCGTCACCGGAAACGGAAACGGAATCTAGAAAATTTTTAGATAACGTTAAAAAACTTTGCGAAAGGTGTACGGAAATGTGCGCGCACACGAGTTCACCCGTTCATACGAGAAACATTATATTAAGAGTTCACGACGTGGCAACAGCATATAGAGAATTACAAAGGAATAAAAATCACAAACAATCCGATTATTTAAACGATATGCTTACGTCACTATCGAGAAGTTTAAAAGTTTTCGAGTGAACAACCCGGAAAAATTTTAAAAATGGCGGGAAAAACGTTCGCAGCACGTGTTTGTTCGTTCGTTCGTTCGTACGTTCGGAAACACATGAACAATTTTCATTATTATTATTTTTTTGTTTTTTTTAACAATAATGATGATGATGATGATGACTGATGATAAAAATAAAAGTGAAACGTTACCGTTTTTATTAATTTATAAATCATATCATTATTAATAATAATAGTAATATGTAATAATAATAATAATAATATTAATATTAATAAACATATTTAAACATGAAAAACATTGTTTATTTCGTCTCACGTCATTTCCGTTTTTTCGACATCTCAGGAGATTAAATTTTACTACGATTACAGGTCTCACATGTTGCTGCCGTTTGCGTCGATCCATCCGGTTGACTCCTGGTATCTGGACACGAAGATTCCTCGTGCGTTTTGTACGACATTCGCGAGGATAGAAACGTTCAATGTGTCAAACCTCATTCGTCAGACATAAGATCAATAAGGTTTTCACCGAGCGCTTATTACCTACTGACCAGAGGATACGACAACAAACTCGTCTTGACGGATTTACAAGGTTTTTTTTATTATTATTATTACTGTTAACGTCGTGACAATAATGATGAATGATGACGTCATTAATCGGTTTGTTTTTGTTTCCAGGAGATTTGACGTTGCCGCTTCCCAGCGTCGTCGTTGTCGCTGGGAAGGGCTTTATCACCAAGATAAAGTTATTTCCGGAAGATGGCATCCGACAGAATTTTCATTTTTGAGTACGAACGCCGACAAGACGTGCACTCTGTGGGCTTTACCCCCCACTTGAAACCACCGTAAAACACCGAACGTTAGCATTTCGCGAATATGAAATAATGTTTTCTCTCTCTCTCTCTTTCTCTCTCCTCACGTGAGCTCTCTTAAATTTGTAAATATTATTATTATCATCATCATCGCCGCACCAAATTCTCGGGCTGTTGTACTCACCGTCATCGTATTTCCAGAACTTGAAAGTAATTTTAAAAAGAAAAGAGCATCGTAATCATAATCACCATCTAGTCAGAAATTTCTAGAAATAATTTTCTTATTATCGGAAAAGTGCCATCGCCACTGACCGAACGAACGCTTTTACCGCTTTTCGGCAATAAAATACAAATGAAAGACGAAGAATTGGGGGAAAATCGTTAAATAGAGCATGAAAAAGAGAAAAAGGTCGGGAAAAAACGTGAACGTGTCCGTATTTATATACATAAATTTGTAAATTTTTTCGTTAGGTTGTCACGGATCGAACGCCAAAACGCACCGAATTTCGTCGCGCGCGGAATCCAAAAGTTTTTCTATTTTATTTTTTATGTTTCGCTTTCGGCGGTTATTATCACAAAAAAAAAATGAGGAAAAGGGAGGCAGGGGAGTAGTAAATACATACGAAAAAAATTAATAAAACGTAAGTAATATATTTTTAATAAAAAAAAAAAAACGGAAAAGAAATATATATATATATATATTGCTTTTATAATACGGCCACGAATAAATATTTTTACATAATAATAATAATAAATAAATAAATAAAAATTAAATAAAATTTATTTATTATCCTTATTATTATTATTTTTTTTTATTTTAAATTCGTTTCTCCATCCTTGGTCATATTAAATACATACATATACAAAATTTTGCTTTAAAATATAGTTATTTCATAATTTAAACTTTATTCCTATTAATACATAAGTTAAACATGAAAAATATGTGATTTTTTTTTCTGACCAATCACGAGTAAGAATGGCGAGCGCCATTAATTTCTCATTATGTATACAAAGCACGCCATTGGTTAAAAATTGTATTGAAAATTGCATATACTCTAAATGCAAGGCGTTGAAGCGAAACGAAACTATCGAAAAATTGAGACCTCCTGAATATTATGTTTTACTGATACTCGGAACCAATTTTTCACTCATTTTTCTTGATTTTTTTTCGTCCGCCTTACTTTTTTGAATTATGCAATTTGTCGTGTTATCGCGTATTGCAAATTGCATAACCAAAATTTTTAAGGATTTTTGAATTTTTTCGATTTTTTCCGTTCGCCTTACTTTTTTGAGTTATGCAATTTGTCGGGTTTCGCGTATTGCCAGTTGCATAACCCAATTTGTATAAAAATTCTGTTCTTTTAAGTTTTTCTTTTATGGGAATAAATGAATGATATAACCAAACATGCATGATGGAAAAAAAAAACAAATTTTATTTTTTTTTTAAATAATATATTTGAGATAATTAATACATATATTACTATATTATTATTATTATTATTATTATCATCATTATAAATTTGAAAAAAAAACGGAAAACTTAATAATCGTTTGTGGCAAATTTAGTAGTTTATGTGGCTCGATTAAGAAAAATATACATACATATATTTTATACTTATATATGTATATAATATAAACGTGGCCAAATATAAATCAAACGTTCAATCATCACTCAAAATTTAATTACAGGTTTAAAACGAGGTTCCTTCTATGACGACAAACAACCGAACCTGATTTTTTCTAATTATTTCTCTTTCTCGCCTTTCCCTCCCCCTCCCTTCCTCTTCTTGCCTTCTCGCTTTTTCGTAATTTTTTTCAAAACGAAATCGTAGCCATTATTTAAATTATTTGAAAATATAACAGAAACGTTTTTGTCACCTCTCCTCTCCTCTCCAAAAGGTAGACATCATCTTGTTTCGCTGTCTGATACTTTCCATCTTCTATCCTGTTAAATATTTTCTTTATATCCAAAGGTTTTTTTATCATGTCGTAATAATCCGGTAATTTATTTTTAGAAGGTAATTTCATGAAAGGTTCGCTGAGAATTTCCTTCCATGGCTAAAATTAAAACCAACAAAAAAGTTAAACACGAGAGAGAGAGGGGGGGGGAGAGGTCATTAGGTCAATGATTGATTACCTTTCTTTCCGCTTACAATTTTTGCTGTTTCTCAAGTTTTTCAGTTGCTCTTGCTTCTCTCAAACCTTGATGTTTGGTTCGTTTGTACGCTTTTACATTGTCGGCAGTTTCTAACGTGGTATAGCGACGCGTACAAGCTATAACCTAAAAGACAAGCTATAAATTAAAAAGAAATTTACAAGAAAATTTGTTTAAATTTAATGAAAAATAATTTTACTAACTTCGCTTTTTAACTGCCTTTGAAAATTTAAAAGTCTCAATGATCTCAACTCGATTTCGAAGTTCGAAGTTTTAAATCTTCAGCCATCAAAGTTGGTAAATTGTTATGTACGTCGATTCTCATTGCGATCCGAGCTGCTTTCCTACAAAGTTGATGCAAAGCAAAATGTTAATCGTCACGAAATGTCACGTGATAAAAATTCCAATAAGGTAAAAGAAGCCAATTTTACCTGTTTTTTCTTTCTTGAAGAATTGTGAGAGGATCTAATCCCATGGGTTTAGGTATTGCAGTGACTCGATTTTGTTTGGCCGGCGTTTGACCGGGCTGGGGTACGGCCGTCGTCGTTCCAGCTCGCACGGAGGTCGTGGGAGGAAGAGATCCGTGTTGAGGTTAAACGATACTTCCAGGTCCTAAAATATTAAAATTACCGGATTTCTTATGGGATCCTCTTGTTTTCCAAGCATTTCTTAAATTCCATGCAAAATATATGGCAAAAAAAATGTACTTGAAATGCGGCCAATATGAAATCATACCATAGTAAACCATAGGGTAAACCTTGCCACATTATAATATCATCATTTTCTCCTGATCTAAGTCCAAACATCATGGAAATAATAAATGGCGCCAAATAATCATTTTCCTTTTTTCATAAAACTCTTTAGTTTTAGGAGCAAAAAACTGGTCCAATGCAGTATGATTGACCTCATTGTCGTTTTGGAATTTTTGTCCAATCAAAAAATTTTTTAGGGATCAGAAAAAATGATAATTATTTGGAGCTAGTTTGGGACTATATGAAGGGTGCAGCAAAACATCCCAGCCTAGCTCCAGTAGTTTTTGTCCAGTGGCTAAAGATGGGGAGGGCCTGGCATTATCATGGTGAAAGACAATTTCTTTGCTATTGGCTAGCTCCGATCGTTTTTCTTGGATGCTATCATTTAAATTTGTCAATTGTCGAATGTAAACCTCTGAATTTGTGGCAGCAGCTCAAAGTCGACTATGCCTTTGTAATCCGACCAAAATGATAACAATAACTTTTTTGGTGAATGTCAGCCTTAGAAGTTCTAAGGTGCCTGTTTCCTTGCCTAGACCAGGATCTTTTTCTCAAAAAGTCATCATAAACAACCCACTTTTCATCTCCGATGACCATTCTTTCAAAAAAGGGTCATTCGCTTTGCGTTTAACAAGCACATTGCAAAGACCCATCAAGCTTCTTTTGGTACCCAAGACGCCGCAGACGGTTTTTGACGCACGTATGTGACTCATCTAGCTTCTTTACAATGTCCTTAGTCGAACTATGCCGATCATAATCAATGAGGGCCTTTATTTGCTCATCATTAACCTCCAATGGAACCCCGGAGCACTCCTCATTTTTCAAAGGAAAATCTCCAGAACGGAATTTTGCAAACCACTTTTGACACTGTCGTTCTATTAAGACTTCATCACCCTACACGGCCCACAACTTTTTATTGGCTTGTGAAGCATTAACACCCTTTCAGAAATAAAAAAGCAAAATGTGGAGGAAATGCTCGCTTTGGCTCCCCATGTTTGAATGTCTTTTGCTCGCGCACTATTTAAGAGTTCATTGAAATTTTGGTACTGAATGTGTTACAGAAGGAACCAAGTAATAATATACCAAAAGTTCATGTTTGTACATAAACGTAAACGTACTCAAAAAAATGGACAAACTACCTGTTGGTAAAATGCCCAGTTACTTACTGGCCAACCCAATAATTTACATAAAACGAATTATTTAACGAAAATATTCATGTATTGGCTACGTTAAAAGCTTCCATATTTTTATAAGTTCCACGTTAAAGTGAAATACATTTTTCTAATGACACTTTATTTACCATCGATATAATTAAGTTTAAATTGATGTCTATGGTTGTTTACATATTATTACTATTTTTACTATATCCCATTGTGAGTTATTTTTCCCGTACTAATTTCAAATAAAAATCGTAAAATTTGTTTTTAATGAAATTACAAAATGCACGGGAGAGTCAAAATAAGAACGACAGAAGAACAAAAAGAAATCGCAAGGCAAAAGAAATAGAAAAAGGCAAGAGAAACAGAAAAAGGCAATAGAATTTAAAAAAATAATGAATCAAATATTAGAAAAACGCTCTTCACAAATACACGACGAAGAGGGTTTAAATCTCACCGGTAATTTATTAACAGGAAATCCGGATATAATAACATTATGGAATTATAGAAGAGAAATATTTTTGTCGTTGATAAACGACGAGGACTTGGAGAGTTATCAAAAACTATTGGAAAAAGATTTGCAATTGACAGAACAGTGCCTGAGAGTAAAATCCAGATAGTTAAGCATAGGTTAGATATAGGTTAGAGAGTCCAAAATCGTATGATAGTTGGCATCATAGAATATGAATATTGGACAATTTACCCAAACCTGATTGGAACGAAGAATTAAACCTTTGCACAAAATATCATCAATTAGACGAAAGAAATTTTCACTGTTGGGATTATCGTAGGATAGTCGCAGAAAGATCAAATGTTTCTCATTTATCTGAATATGAATTCACTCTAACATGAATACTGTATTAAATTATGTATGTATATGTACATGTGTAATTATGAGAGGCAGGGCTGAAAGTGATACCTCTGGAATGCCTCCCACATGGTTGAGGGGAGTATCCCAATTGGGTGGAGTGAATCTCTGCAACAGCCCATGCGAGATCTGATGATTTCGGCTGTGAGAGAAGGGTTGAGGTTGAGGTTGAAATGGGAGTCATACTCCTGCGACTGCCCCTACTCCCCAGGAAAAAGTGCAGCAAAGCACATCTAGGAGTTTTAGTTGGGTAGTGACTTCATCTGAGTTTCCCAACACTCTTCCTGCTACCGGGTGGGGAGAGGTTAGTGCGAAATGCTGCATTTCTCTTGGGTTAACAAAAAAAAATTTCAAACGTTAAATAATAATAATAATAATTTTTTTTCTTTTTATTAGAATCTATAAAATTTATAGCAATTAAAAATATTATTTTTTGTGTCAATAATAATAATAATAATAATTATTATTATTATTCTGCATGTCTCTAATCCCTCTGTCCAGACAGCTTAATATCAAGGATCAAGGATATGAGTTTGTACCGGGTGGCAGGAAAATCACCCATATGTTGTACATGGATGACCTGAAGAGATATATGTGAAGAGCGAAGAAGAATTGAAGAAAATGTTAAGGACAGTTCAAACTTTTTCCTCTGATATCAACATGAAATTTGGTTTGGAAAAATGTGCAAAAGTTAATATTGTCGGAGGAAAGTTAAAATGAAAGGAAAATATAGAAGACTCCGAAGAAGAACTTATAAAAGAATTGGACCCTGGATCAACATACAAATATCTGGGGATTGAAGAAAATTTTGGGATAGCCAACAAGGAAATTAAACCTCGATTGAAGAAAGAATATTTTAAAAGATTGAGGCTTATATTACAGTAGGAACCGAATGGAAGAAATAAGTTACCATAACACCTTTGGCACATTAGCAGTTCCTGTAATAGAATATAGTTTTGGCCTTGTTGAATGGACAAAAGGAGAAATCATGCACCTGGACCGAAGAAAAAGGAAAATATTAACTATGAATGGTAATGGTGCGTTACATCCAAAAGCTGATGTAGGTAGATTATACGTCAGCAGAAAAGATGGAGGAAGAGGATTACGACAAATAGAAGCGCATACCAGAGTGCCATAATTGGAAAAGGGAAAATACATAGAATCACATCAAGAGGACCCTATCTTAGCCCAAGTTATACATATATTACAATAAAAATTACAAAAAAAGGAGTACTGAAAAGGGCAAAACAAATCGTCCAAGAAAATAAAGAAAACGAGATAATGGAAGAAGGGCAACTTTCAACTTATGATAGCAAAGCCCAATCTCAGAAGAAATTATGTCAATATCTCCATTGGAGATGGAATGGATGGATTACCCAAGGAGTGGTACAACCACATTCCAAGCCCAATTACGACAGCAGGTTCATGTTCGGTTCTGTATGATCAACAAATCCACACTGGCAAAAGTGTGCCAGCTAACAAACCGGATATCATTCTCAGACATAATGCGGAAAAATGGTGTAAGTTAATTGAAGTATTCGAAGAACCGAAGAGGAGAAAAACACCAGACAGCCAAAGAAGCAGACAAAAGGCTGAAATATAGAAATTTGGAAGATGTAACGTTCACAGGACATTAGGGAATCAGAAGAACTTCTCCTGTTGTGTCTTGCTTCCTTTTATATGTGGAACTCATTGTTATTATTATGTTTCTATGAAACGAATAACTATGTTTGTGAACAAACAGAAGAATAAGTTTCTAGAAGCTTCTTTTTCATAATACACACTTGGTAACCATAGTTCTAATGTTATTATTTATAAATAAAATAAAATTATGAACATTTGTTCAAGTGATCACAACAATATATATAATTTTAGTCTTATTAAATATTTACAAAAAATAATTTTGCTTTAAAGTATAGTTATTTTATAATTTAAATTTTATTCCTTTTAATACATAAGTTAAACATGAAAAATATGGGATTATTTTTCTGACCAATCACGGCCATTTCTCATTATGTTTACAAAGCACGCCATTGGTTAAAAATTGTATTAAAAATTGCATATACTTTAAATGCAAGGCGTTGAAGCGAAACGAAACTATCGAAAAATTGAGACCTCCTAAATATTATGTTTTACTGATACTCGGAACCAATTTTTCACTCATTTTTCTTGATTTTTTTTCGTCCGCCTTACTTTTTTGAATTATGCAATTTGTCATGTTTTCGCGTATTGCCAGTTGCATAACCACAATTTTTAAGGATTTTTGAATTTTTTCGATTTTTTCCGCCCGCCTTACTTTTTTGAGTTATGCAATTTGTCGGGTTTAGCGTATTGCCGGTTGCATAACCCAATTTGTTTAAAAATTTCTTTTAAGTTTTTTTTTTATGGGAATAAATGAATGATATAACCAAACATGCATGATGGAAAAAAAAAACAAATTTTATTTTTTTTTTAAATAATATATTTGAGATAATTAATACATATATTACTATATTATTATTATTATTATTATTGTCCACCATTAAACACGACAAGGCTACTTGTCGGGGTTTTTAAGTATTTATCCGAGGTTTCTACCCGATTCCTTAGGGACAAATACTCGAATTTTATTTTTATTTTATTATTATTATCCACCATTAAACACGACAAGGCTACTTGTCGGGGTTTTTAAGTATTTATCCGAGGTTTCTACCCGATTCCTTAGGGACAAATACTCGAATTTCGGTGGTGCCACTTATTATAAGATAGCACCACATCAATTCTTGAAGGTCTTCCTAAGTCCATCTTTATTCGATGGGAACGATTTGTCTCCTGAACTGGGCTCCAGTGACTAACATCTTTGGAGTGGCCAGGGTCAGAAGCAGTGAAATTCACATTCTTGTCGAGCTGCCTCAGGTCGACAGTAGAACAAGATTTGTTTTTGGTTCTTACTTTGTCTTGTTCTCTTTTTTTTTTTTTTTGCTCTTTTTAAGCCAACGGCACGTGGCGTTCTCAAACGGTCACCCATCCAAGTTTGCACCACGCCCAATGCTGCTTAACTTCGGTGATCGTACGGGAACCGGTGTGACCAGCACGGTATGGCCGTTGACTTATTATTATTATTATTATCATCATTATAAATTTGAAAAAAAAAAAAAACGGAAATGCCAATGCCTCGAAAGGGTTCTAGATCACTTATCCTCTTATTTAGGTTCAGGTCTCTTCTTGTTTTGGACAAGTCGAAATCGAACTCCCATTTCCAGGAACTCCAAAACTCCCGACTTTATTTCCCTTTTTCTTCTGCGGCGGGGCGGGGTGGGACGGGGGGGAGAGAAAAGGAAAGTTTTCAAGATGGCGGCGTCGAAAAAAAAAATTCCTTTTTTTTATTATTATTATTATTTCGATATTCAATATTTATTTAATTAAAAAATAAAATTGTTAGTAACAATTATTATTATTATTATTATTATTACTATTACTATTATTATTATTATTATTAATATTATAATATTACGTTTTTATTCTTTCTCATTCGACTAGATCGTCAATGAAATAATAATAATGATGATGATGATGATGATAAATGAATAATAATACTTATTAAAATAAAGGGAAGGGAAAAACAAAAAAAAAATTCTTATTACGGCCCTGATGTTTTTTTTTTATACTTAAACACTTCTTCGCATTTCACGGGAGATAAAAAAAAATTTTCCGATCAATAATAATAATAATAATAATAATTAAACTTAGTTAATAATAAAATTTCATCATCATTATGTTAATATAAATAATTTTTTTTTTTTTAATAATCGAACGGATAATAATATTATTTACAATGTACATAATTTTTTTTGTATAGGTTCGTTTGTTCCCTCGTTTGTTTGTTGTTTGTTCATTCATTTAATTGTAGCTTTTCCCATTGGTCTAAATTTATTAATAACAATTTCCGGTTCTTTTGCCGAACTCGCTGCTGTAGGTTTCATAAAATTTAAACCTCCTCCTATTCCTGTCGTTCTCGGAATTTTTATTCCCGTGTTTCCGTAGTTGTTGTTTTCCTTTTGTTTCGAAGAAGAAGATAAACCCGTCGTTAATTTTGTCATTTTCGGTTTTAATTCTGACGTTATACTTCCGGTGCTGCTGCTTCTGCTCTGTGGTCCACCTCCTCCGGTGCTGCCACCATTACCACCACTCCCAATTCCACCCTTAGACTCTTTAATCGATTGATTTTCTTTAAAACTCGTGTTTAGAGTCGATGATTTCGGTCGTCTTGCTGTCGGACCTATGCTGCTACCGCTACTGCTACTCCTGCTAGCCGGAACGTTTGTTTTTATCTTTTCGATTGAATTCCTGAGTTGAACTTGTCCCAACGGTTTTTTACGATCCTCTGACGAAGGTTGGGAACCCGAAGATTTTTTATAACCGAAATTTTGCTTATCCGCCGATTCTTTCTTCAAATTATTCGTTAAATTTTTTATGGCCGTCGTGTAACCAGCCAAACGTCTCGTCGTCGTCGTCGTTGATTTTTCGTTAGGAGGTACGCTTTGAACGCTACCGGAAGATTTCGATGACACGTTTCTGACGGTGTTAACGGATGTCGAACTGTTTAGGGAACTTCTCGAACTTCTCAGACTCGTACGGGAATTCGAACGTTCGACTCCTCGTCTTTTATTTATTTGTCCGTTCCCTTTGTTTCCGCTCAAACTCGATTGCGAATCCGTTTTCCTCAAATTCGAATACTTGCTCAACAAAATTTTCCTTTCTTCTGCTCCCCCTTGTTTTTGACTAACCTTAAGAGAATTGCTTCTATCCAACCTGTTGTTCGATCTCAGGTCCGACCTGTGTAATTTTTGCATAAGAGTTCCGACCCTCGTAGGAGTCATGAGAGATCTCGTAGCATTTGAATTTCTTATGAATTTTTTCACGGGGGGATTCGTGCTGCTGCTCGTGTTTGTATCGCCGCTTCCGCTGCTGTCGGCTCTGTTGAGTTTTCCGCTTCTCTTTTTATTATTATTATCCCGAATCAATCCGTGCGAATCCACCGAATCCTGTTCGTAATTACATCCGGAAGATGTGCCTTGACTCGGAGTTTCCGAACCTAAACTTTGAGTTTCTTCGAATCCTTCGTCGTTGAGCTCGTGTTGTTCAGGTTTTGTTTTCAAACATGCCGGAGTGTTGGCTTGAACTCTGATTTCAGGTATGAAATCGCTTTTATCATTGTTCAAATAAATTTCGTCTATTTGATTGTTTGTTGATTTTATATCTGCTTTGGTATCGTTATTATCATTATTATTATTACTTCTACCCATCGAACCTCGTCTGGACTCTTGTAAGCTTTGCCCTCTTTGAAGTCTTTTACCATCGTTTAAATTATTACCACCCTTATAAGACTGTTCGGATTTCTTCGGATTCCCCTGATTCATTTGATCAATGTTTTTCAATTCCGAACCGAATTTGTTTATATCCGTTATGGCCTCTTGAGCGAGACGAGTGTCTTCGTTTTGAACAGCCGTCCCGTGGTATTTCAAACGATTCTGCCATTTTTTCAATCGAGCTTCTTTGTCGTCTACGTGTACCGTCGTGCTCGAAGTCAACTCTTGAGGAGTTGGTTGAGTCGGAGAAGGTCTCGACATTTGGTCTCCCGCTAGGGTAGAATTATTCTCGTCGTTTTCTTTTTCCGTAACGTCCGGACCGGAATCGACGCTTTTCTTGTATCTCCTCGTTCTCCGCGTGGATGAAAATCTATCGAATTGACCGTCGCCGAGAACTTCTTCTTCTTCGTTTCTTCTCGCGATATCTCGAAGTCTTTGGCTGTTTCGGAGGAGCGATCCTCTTTCGTTCATCATTTCCTTATCCGATCTACCCTCGGGACTCACTCTGTCTCCTTCTTCCGGTGGAGATTCGAATTCTTGCGAAGTTTCGATGGGTTCGAGTCTCCTGGGTTCGTCTTCGAGAGAAGATGAAAATTCTCTCATCTTACCAAATTTTCTCCTCGTCGCCGGTGGCGTTTCTATATTATCCGAATCTATTTCAATTTTATCGCTGATGACGTCATCTTCGTCTTTCGTTTTTTGAATGCGTCGGGGTACGTAGGGTGGAAGTGTGCGATCGTCGTTTGCGTCTTCTGACACGTTCGAACCGTAACGGTATTTTCGTAACAACGACGATCGGGTCATTATCGGACTGCTCGGTATGCTACCTGAATTAGAGACGACGTCGATTTTTTTGGGTGCTCTCAAACTTCCGCTCCTGTAGAAATTTTTATCTTCCGAAGGTCTCCTCAGGTATAACGTTAACCTATCTTGTATTGGAACCTGAGACAAAGCGCTTATCAAACCTTTTCGCTTTTCTTCTTCTTTTATGTACATCAAATTGCTTGCGTTTATTTGTTCCATGTTTCCTCTGCTACGTTGCCTCCTTAATTTTCTCGCGTCTTGTTCTGCTTCATCGGCCGCATTTGGAAGATTTAAATTTGATTTTCTCCAGATGGATTTGTCTTTGACCGGGATTTGAGGTTGGGCTTCTGAAAGTGACAATTCAATTAACGGCATATGCACACACGTATATACCTTTTAAGTATTTTTACGACACTTCACGCATTGATTCATAGAATATGTGAACGTTACCTTCTATGGCTTCCATAACTCCGACAACATCCGTTTGGTCAATGGCAGGCTTCCAATCCGGATAAACTCTTTTGTATTCCATCGGTGATGGTTCGTTCGACTTAGAAATTCTTTCCTCCGGCAACGTGTCTAATATTCCACTTCGGCTTTCACTTTCTGCGAATAGAAAAAAAATCATCGTACCCTCGAGGTTTCATTGTTGTATTCACAAACACACGCACGCACGCAAGCACACACGTACCTGAATCACCTTCCAGTGACCTTCTATTTACGCTTAAATTTTTCCTATTTCTCCTTTTTATCTCTTCTGATGCCGAACTTTCATTTTCTTCTTTTTCATTTTCCTGCAACCACGCCTCTATTTTTTGTTTCCATGCTCTGAAACATCGATCGATATATGATAAATAAAATGAAAAATTTTTTAACACGATTTTGTTTGTTTAAGTTTCGTACCTAGGTTTATCTTCGTTTTCCGGTACAGGTATTAAAGGTTTATGTTCGGCCAAGGGTGACGGTGATGTTGGCCTTTCTCTTTCGCCGGAAAAATCTGCGGATAATAAATCGGGTCTTCTTCGACCTCCTCTCGCACGTCTCGCCCACGAACGATCTAAAAGTTA
Source organism: Pediculus humanus corporis (assembly GCF_000006295.1). Taxonomy (NCBI): domain Eukaryota; kingdom Metazoa; phylum Arthropoda; class Insecta; order Psocodea; family Pediculidae; genus Pediculus; species Pediculus humanus. The sequence continues at coordinate 353,535 of NW_002987829.1, forward strand.
AACATTAGACGTTAAACGTTTTCCATCTACAAAATTGGTTTCGTGAAAAGAAAATTAACCGACCGAGTGATCCCCAAGATTTTCTTTCTCTGCAAGCAATTTCTTGACCGGAAGTACGTAAAAAATCCATCAAGTTAGAATCGTCTTCTTCCATTGGTACTCGACTCCTTCTTCTACGTAAGCTACCAGTCGGAGTTATGTCTGTTAAAAAAAAAATGTCTCTTGACACTTCGTTCGAGAAAAAAAAAGTCAAAAACGAACGTAAAAAAAAGTGGCACGAACCGGGAGAATCCTGAGCGTGATTTTCGACTAAATGACCGGAAAAGGATCCCATTCGACGTCTCGACAAACCTGGAGAACTCATATTGTCATCTTCCGAAGTCATATTACCATTTTGTAATTTTCTCATCTTGAAATTAAAAAAAAAAAAAGTGTAATTAGAAGCAAATAGGAAAACGTCGTGGTTTTAGAAAAAGAATAGATTTCGATATTTGTCTACTGCTTCGGCGAAGGGGAAAAAGGGAGGCAAAACGACGGGTCAAAGTGGTGCATCCAAAAATTCCAGGGGGTTAAGATCCCGAAGGAACACGAGAAAGTGTCGGCTTCGGTCAGGATAATCTCGCGTGCACACACCCCTAACTTCCTCCTCACGTTTCCTCTTTACCGAGATAATAATAATAAAAAAAGGTAAAAATAATAATAATAATGATTAAATTACTTTTCCATCTTTGTCCATTGACCTCTTTGGCGAGAATCCAGATCTTATATCGCAGAATATGTTATCGACCATGCTGTTGCAATCTAACATATCGGAGTTATTCGAGTTAACTGTAATAAAATATCAATACCATCCATTTAAAAAAAAAAAGGAATCAAATGATAATAATAATAATAATAATAATAATAATAATAATAATAATAATAATAATAATAATAATAATAATAATAATAATAATAATTGTCATTTGATATCTTAGGAAAGAAGAAGAAAAAGGTAAAAAAAAATTTTTTATTTACGTTGACGTCTTTTGGCTGCCAATTGTTCTTCTCTTTGTTTCCTCCTCAGGTACGTTTGCTCTTCTTGAATTCTCCTTCTTTCGTTTTCCGCAACGGCTTGTTTAAATTTAACACAAAATCCGTGAAGTATTTTAAAACAATCTTCCAGTTTGAACGTGGCAGGATCTTCGCAGAAAAATTCCGCGAGTGATTTTCTAACGGATTCCAATTCGTCCATGTCCTTTTGCAAACCTGCGACTTCTCTTTCCGCCATCTGAAACCAAATCAAATCCAAGAAATGATATTAATGATAATGATAATAATGATAATAAAGTAAATTAAAAAAAAGAAAGAAGATGACAATAATCAAATTACCTGAAGGAATTCAATCATTTGAGATTTGATTTCCGTTTCCGTCGATGGCAAATCTATTTGCTTACGAACTTTTTTTATTCTCGAATCTAATAAATTGATTTCATTTTGTAATTGTTCGATTGTCGTCCTGAAATACAAAAACGAAAAGTAAAATGAGCCATAATTTAAAAAATCATAGAGTAAATAAACTCTTCGTTAAACTTACTTCGTGGCATCGTCCAAAGCGGATAAATCCTCTGGAAATTTAAGTAATTCTTTACGTTTTCTTTCCGCTTGCTGGAATTAATAAAACAATAATAATAATGATAATAATTAATCGTATGTCGTCCTCAAATGGAAATCTTATAGGATGAAATTTTTTACTTACCATGGCGACATAATGGATTAAATTCATTCCAGGTTTGTTGGCACGAATGTCTGTTAATTTTTGAAGTGATGTTAATTTAACTCCAGCAGCGTTTCCAGCATAACCACCCTGTTTTTAAAAAAAAAATTAAAAAATTTTGAAAATGAATCACAAATATTTTTTGGAAATTTTTTCTTTGGAAAATTTTTTTGGGAAAAAAGTTTTTTTTTGGTCTCAACTTACAAAATTTAAAAAATTTCCAGCAACGACGACCATGTATAATAATTCTTGCAATTGTTTATTCGTCATAAGATCTGAAAATAATAATAATAATAATATTAATGATACATATTATCATTATCATTATGATTAATTTGTTTCAAAAATTCACCTTCTCCAGCTACGATCATGGAATTTATGCTGGGTTCAAGGTAACCCATATTGGCAGCAAATTCTTCTTTTAACAACATGCTTTCGATTCTTAATTTGTAACTGAAAGGATAATAATGATAATGATGATGATAATAATATTAAAAAACCATTAAAAGAAAAAAACGGCTTTTCTCCTTCCGGGGGGAGGACCGAAAAATATTTCCTTACTTCGGCACTGATATGAGTTGCATTAAAAACTTTTCCGCATTTCCCAATTTCGATTTGTCACCGTCGAAAGATTTCAACATTTCCAACTCGTCTATTTCCGGTAGAATTTTCAATAATCCCCGAAGTTTTTCCGCTCCTATGTCGTCGTGACCGCCATCTTTGATTAATTGTATTATGTCTTCGTTGGAACTTCGAAATTGTTTTAAAAATATATTTACATTTAAACTTCGTTTTCCATCGAGCAAAACAATCTAGAAGAAGAAGCAGAAGAAGAATTAGAGTCAAGGTCAAAGGTGAGCGGGGAAGTATGGGGGAAGGAGGAGGAGGGAACCGAGACGTGCATTACCTCCGACGTTTCTTTTCTTTTTCTGTCAGGTTCGTGAATTTCACGTCCTAACCTCGGTGATGCCGTCAATGTTTGAATGGCTGGAGTTTGCTGACAGAAAAGACCTTCCATTTCCGCCCAATCGAGATCAACCATCGGCGTGTGTTGATGACTCCTCGCAACGATCGACCAAATATTATTTTTCCCGACGACCTGTTCGATAATTTATAAACAAACATTAGAGTGATATCCGGTGGAGTTTCCGGAAATGAAAAAATTTATTTATTTATAATTACCTTGTGATTTGGAATTTTGTTCCAGTTGATAGTTTTCATTTTTGCTTTGGGCGTGGGAATTTCTTGCTGCGGAAGAAGTTTTAAACCCGCCATGTCAGGTTGTTCGACTCCCGGCGCCGGATCAGCTTCCGTACGAAGAAGCGGAGGCGGTAACGGTGGACCCCCCATTCCAGAATCTTTTAATTGACAATAAAAAAAATTATTTTAACTTAAATTAAAAAATTCCAAAAAAAAAAAAAAATTATCCGTTACTTACTCGGAGAGGGGGGCCCGGAACCTAAAACTTTTGTGTGAGCCAGTGGAGGTGGTGGTGGAGGCGGAAAATTATTTAAA